>NC_134902.1:2305769-2483269 GCF_041734735.1 Babylonia areolata | reverse complement strand
TGTATTGTATTGTAGTGTAGTGCATTGTATTGTAGTGTAGTGGTGTATATTGTAATGTATCGTAGTAATGTCTTGTATTGTATTGGAGTGTAGTGGTGTATATTGTAATGTATTGCAATGTATTGTAATTATTGTAGTGCTGTCTTGTATTGTAGTGTAGTGGTGTATATTGTAATGTATCGCAATGTATTGTAATGTATCGTAGTGCTGTGTATTGCATTGTAGTGTAGTGTAGTAGTGTATATTGTAATGTATTGCAATGTATTGCAGTGTTGTGTATTGTGTTATTTTTTTTTTTTATGTCATGACAGATTTCTCTGTATGAAATTCGGGCTCCTCTGCCTATGGGAGAACGTCACTCTATTTTCCCTGCCAGCAAGTGCATTTGTTTTTTCTATCAAACTGGATTTTTCTTCACAATTTGCTAGTCAGTGACAACTCTTTTGTTGCCGTGGTTTCTTTTACATGCGCTATGTGCAAGCTGCACGCGGGACCTCGATTTATCGTCTCATCCGAACGACTAGCGTCCAGCCCACCACTCAAGGTCTATGAGCGGAGGGGGATAAAATACTGGATATTGTGAGAATCGAACCAGTGCGCTCAGACGGGCGAAACAGCCGAGTGGTTAAAGCGTTGGACTTTTTTTTTCTGAGGGTCCCGGGTTCGAATCACGGTGACGGCGCCTGGTGGGTAAAGGGTGGAGATTTTTCCGATCTCCCAGGTCAACATATGTGCAGACCTGCTAGTGCCTGAACCCCCTTCGTGTGTATATGCAAGCAGAAGATCAAATACGCACGTTAAAGATCCTGTAATCCATGTCAGCGTTCGGTGGGTCATGGAAACAAGAACATACCCAGCATGCACACCGCCGAAAACGGAGTATGGCTGCCTACATGGCGGGGTAAAAACGGTCATGCATGTAAAGGCCCACTCGTGTACATGCGAGTGAACGTGGGAGTTGCAGCCCACGAACGCAGAAGAAGAAGAAGAAGAAGAAGAAGAAGAACCAGTGCGCTCAGATTCTCTCGCTTCCTAGGCGGGCGCGTTACCTCTAGGCCAACACCCAAAACATCCGTGGAACGTCCCACATTCAACCGGAAGTCAATTGGAAACAAAATCAATCCTGCATACATGTTTTTCATACCTGCGAACACGTAAATAAAACGGGTAAATGTCGTGGATTCTGTTTGCAGTTGACCTCACACGATTGTTTGTGGAATGGAACGTTTCTTGGATGATAATGAGACGTGCGATGAAAGTCAGCGTTAGGATTTGATCACATATTCTCCTATTTTTTTCATACATAAAAACTTTGTTTTCACGTAGACAGACAATAGGATTTGATCACATATTCTCCTATTTTTTTCACACATAAAAACTTTGTTTCCACGTAGACAGACAACAGGATTTGATCACATATTCTCCTATTTTTTTTCATACATAAAAACTTTGTTTTCACGTGGACAGACAATAGGATTTGATCACATATTCTCCTATTTTTTTCATACATAAAAACTTTGTTTTCACGTGGACAGACAATAGGATTTGGTCACATATTGTCCTATTTTTTTCATACATAAAAACTTTGTTTTCACGTAGACAGACAACAGGATTCGATCACATATTCTCCTATTTCTTTTCATACATAAAAATTTTGTTTTCACGTAGACAGACAACAGGATTTGATCACATATTCTCCTATTTTTTTCACACATAAAAACTTTGTTTTCACGTAGACAGACAACAGGATTTGATCACATATTCTCCTATTTTTTTTCATACATAAAAACTTTGTTTTCACGTAGACAGACAATAGGATTTGATCACATATTCTCCTTTTTTTTCATACATAAAAACTTTGTTTTCACGTAGACAGACAACAGGATTTGATCACATATTCTCCTTTTTTTTTTCATACATAAAAACTTTGTTTTCACGTAGACAGACAATAGGATTTGATCACATATTCTCCTATTTTTTTCATACATAAAAACTTTGTTTTCACGTAGACAGACAATAGGATTTGATCACATATTCCCCTTTTTTTCATACATAAAAACTTTGTTTTCACGTAGACAGACAACAGGATTTGATCACATATTCTCCTATTTTTGTCCTTTATGTAGACAGACAATAGGATTTGATCACATATTCTTCTATTTGATCACATAGTCTCCTATTTTTTCCTACATAAAAACTTTATTTTCATGTAGACAGACAATAGGATTTGATCACATAATTATTCTTCTATTTGATCACATATTCTCCTATTTTTCCTACATAAAAACTTTGTTTTCACGTAGACAGACAATAGGATTTGATCACATATTCTCTTTTTTTTTCATACATAAAAACTTTATTTTGACGTAGACACTCAATAGGAGTTGATTACATATTCTCCTATTTTATTACATAATTATTCTCCTATTTTTTCCTACATACAAACATTTGTTTTTATGTAGACAGACAATAGGATTTGATCACATATTCTCCTACTGCTTTTTTCCTACCGAAAAAATTGGCTTTCTTAATACAAAGATAGGCAGACAGACAGACAGACAGACTGGTGAAAATACTGAAGATGGCTCAAGAGTCAACTGAAAGTAGAAGATACATTATATGACCCATCACACCAAGTGTCATCATCATCGTCGTCGTTATTTCACCGTCATTTAAAACAACAACAACAACAGATGATTATCATTCTCAACTTAAATGACTGTCACCAGCAAGCACGGACGACAGCACAAGAGGAGACAACGCACCTGATTTTTCTGTGAAGAAGGGAAAAAGAGCCTGTCGGAAAATGACGTTTTGCAAGGAGGATTGTGACATCACAGTGACAAGAAATGACGTCACGATGACTGACCTCCAACTCAGGGCGTGCATGGTGGAACTGGAAAAAAAAATATCATGGTAGTAGTAGTAGTAGTAGGCTAATGATAGGGAACTGGTATTGTGTGCAAATGCGTTCAAACCAAATGCATCTCTAATTCACAATCAGTACAAAGACATTGGAGTGGTGTGTAGTGGATAACGGTCATTTCCTATTTTAGCATCGTGGTTTCTGGGACCCATTTACTAAGATGGTGACGGCGAGAGGAATCTTTCGCGCCACTCGACCGAGTGGTCCCGATCTTTAATGATATGCACATGATGCAATGCTCGGCATTGCTCGGCTGTTTCCCTTTTTTTTTCTCTCTCTCTCTTGCGTGTGTGTGTGTGTGTGTGTGTGTGTGTGTTGTTTCTCTGTGTATCTGTCCCTATCTGTCAGACTGCCTGTCTACGTCTTCCTGGAACAAAGTTCAAGGTTATTCGTTTGTTTCAATGCTGCACCAAAATTTTGTTTTCAACATTTCACTGGGCGTCATGAGTACACCAAACACTTGGCCTTCTGAAGAAATGTTAATAATTGGATATTTAGATTTTAATCATTTTCTGTACAACACACAAGTTTCAAGTTTTAATTATCCTTTCACTCCTACTGGAGTATGGAGGATTACTGCAAAATAACCTTTTCATGCCCAGAACAAACATTTCCAAATACACAACAATGTCACATTAAAGTTGAGAAAACACAAATGTCTTTTAACTCCAAAAGTATAGCTACGCAACATTTGCAAATCTAATCATCTTACAGCTAAAATGACTTTTTTGCCTCCTTTGAGCATATTACAAAAATTAAAAACCGATTTTGGACACACACACACACACACACACACACACAATCTCCCTCCTCCACACACACACTCACTGAATAAAAACAACAAAAATATACAATGAAATGGGACACACAAAACAACTAAGATACCTAATCTTCAATGAAATGCAATATTACCAAGTAGTCTTTTATTTCTGAAACATGGGTCTGTACAGTGAACTCAAGTGTAAATGTTTCCCAGCTGAGTCTTGTCCTGAATTAATGTCCCTTGCGTTCAGCTTGGCTTTAAACAAAAGAGAAATGGGGCAGAGATTATGTGTTTTTTTGTGTTTTCTTGTCTTTGTTCTATATCCCCCCCCCCCTTTTTTTTGTGTTCTTTTGTCTTAGTAAATTCGTATTTCTTTCAACGATTTACCTTCTGGACATTTTTCATTACATTTTAATGTGTTTATTAGTATTTCGTAAAATCTGTTTTTATTTCGTTTTATGTTGATGTTTAAAACGAACCTGGAGAAAGCTTTCAAAGACCTGAGCGGCGCGTTAGGTTTTATACATAAATCAGGTTACTGCTTTTTATTCTGTTTAAAGCCAAATGTGTGGTATATATGGATCATTCCGTAAGCTATAACACCTGCCTTTAATTGAAACTGAAACATAAACAAGACTGTGTCAGGAAACAGAAAAACATGTCGTGAAATAAGGTGAACCACATGTACAGGAATTAAACCTGCAGAAAGAAAAGTACAATATACCAACACATGTACAGGAATTAAACCTGCAGAAACAAAAGTACAATATACCAACACATGTACAGGAATTAAACCTGCAGAAAGAAAAGTACAATATACCAACACATGTACAGTGACCTGCAGAAAGAAAAGTACAGTATACCAACACATGTACAGTGACCTGCAGAAAGAAAAGTACAATATACCAACACATGTACAGTGACCTGCAGAAAGAAAAGTACAATATACCAACACATGTACAGTGACCTGCAGAAAGAAAAGTACAATATACCAACACATGTACAGTGACCTGCAGAAACAAAAGTACAATATACCAACACATGTACAGGAATTAAACCTGCAGAAAGAAAAGTACAATATACCAACACATGTACAGGAATTAAACCTGCAGAAACAAAAGTACAATATACCAACACATGTACAGGAATTAAACCTGCAGAAAGAAAAGTACAATATACCAACACATGTACAGGAATTAAACCTGCAGAAACAAAAGTACAATATACCAACACATGTACAGGAATTAAACCTGCAGAAAGAAAAGTACAATATACCAACACATGTACAGGAATTAAACCTGCAGAAAGAAAAGTACAATATACCAACACATGTACAGGAATTAAACCTGCAGAAACAAAAGTACAATATACCAACACATGCAAAAATCGAAAGTATAAACACACGTCCGAAAAACGAAATCATGAAATCAGGCTTGTGAATTTTCGTTTTCTTACATTTTTCGCAACACACACACACACACACACACACACACACACACACACACACACACACACACTACAAAACTTACCTGAAAGTAACTTGGATCTAAATCAATGTCAGTTTCCAAGCGATGTTTGTTCCAAGGTTGTTATTTTGTTTTTGCAATTGTTTTTAGCGGCACGGTGGCAAATAAAATACAAGTAAAATATCGAAGACACTGAACTTCAGTCGTGCAGAACTAGTCTACTGTTCAGAGAGCTTCATTAAGATATTATTTACGAATACAAACAAACGTAACTCCTTTTCTCTCTCTATCTCTCTCTGTGTAATTTTCGATGTTTTCTCTGGTTGCTGTGTGGTGGTTTTTTTCCACAAAATCTTTTCTTGACTGAACCTAAGGACTTACTTCACACGTGTTCCTACCTGATCAGTGGTTAAGAAATTAAGATAGTATTTCTTAGCAATCAGTCTTCACATCCTTTCCAAAAGAAACAAAACACAGAGAGAGAGACAGGTTGAAAACGGTTCCTTCCTAAGTCAGCGGCTAAAATATGAAGAACGGACAGTTACTGAGGTGAGGGCTATTTAAACTTGTCCCCTGCCACTTATTCGCCATGAAAAGTGTGTATGGGGGCTGGTGGGGGTGATGGGAGGTTAGGAGGGAAGGGGGCGAGAAGAATAAGGAGGGAGGGAGGGAGGGGGGGGGTGATTGTTTGAAAAGAAAAGGACGTTTGAGGACGCAAGCGAGAGAGGGAGGAAAAAAAAAGGGGGGGCTGTGGGGGGCGCGGGGGAGGGGCGGAGGGTTCCCGTTTCTTCCCATTTTCGAGATACCTGTTGGCAGATAAAATTTCCTTCAACATTTGAGACAAACTGCGGTCCTCTTTTATTACGTGTGTGTGTGTGTGTGTGTGTGTGTGTGTGTGTGTGTGTGTGTGTGTGTGTGTGTGTGTGTGTGTGTGTGTGTGTGTGTGTGTGCGCGCGCACACACATAGAAGAGGCTGGAAAAAGGAAAGGTCGTGTTGTATTGTTGTGTGTGTGAATTGTTTGACGCCACCACCCCGCCTCTTTTCCCCCCTCCCCCCCTCCCGTTCCTCCTGCTCTTCATCCCTTGCACACCCGCCCCCAGCCTCCCCCCCCACACACACACACACACCCACCCCCGGGTTTTCCCCCACGTCACCCCTCTCCACCCCCACCCCCCGGCTTTTTTTTCCCCTCGTCTGTCTTTCTCACCCCTATCCGTTTAGAAACGAACTCATTGTTAAACTGGATGTTGGGGGTTTGAATACGACTTATTTGTCTGCGACCAGGCTTGTTTGTTTCTTTTGCTTGTTGTTTCTTTGTTTTCCAGAGGCTGCCGTGAGGGTGGAAAGGTGCTTCAGATCGTCTGTGGCGTGTGTGTTCCTTTTCGGTGTGTCTGTTGGGTTGTTTCTGTGCGAGAGCGCTCGCATACACACGGTCGCAGATATACACACACATACACACTTTTTTCGCTTTTAGTGCTGCCGACTGTCCTAAAACCATCCTTGCCGAGAGAGTGGGGATGAAACTTGGGTAAGACACTCTCCACTATGATCAAAACTCAAGCCCCGATAGTTGAGGCAGCAGTTGCCTCCTCTGCTGTTCTGATGGTAATAGGCGGACACGACTGGCATGAGTCTGTTGTGAAAGAAGGTGATTACTGTATATAATTTATCATCCTGGAAATAGAAGAGCTAGTTACATTGGTAAGTTAGACAATCATGAGCATCGTCGCGTTCTGTGTCTGATTAAGTCAAATCGTCTACCACTTGATGGAATCCCTCGTTTTGGTAATCGTTTGTCAGATCCGATTTGTAAGTATCGTAATTTGAATAGTATTGAAGATCTTGTTCTTTTTGTTTGCCCCAGATATGCAACACTTCGTAAAAGATGCATACCACTTTATTATCACCGTTTTCCATCATCTTTTAAAGTTCAGTTGCTATGTAGAAACCTGAATGGGAAGTTAGCCTTCAAGGTTGCTATGTACATTTGTGGATCATTGAAACTCAGATGCAACACTTAATGTTTGATGTCTGTATGCTCACCTTGTCCGTGCTGCTTATCCCATGTAGAATTTCACTTCTCCTGTCCGTGTGGGCCAGATGGCCTGAAAAGACTGCATTAAAATTATTGTTATTGTTATCATCGTTATTGTCACACACACACACACACACACACACACACACACACACACACACACACACACACACACACACATCTTCCGCCATTACATGGTGCAATGGCCTGTTTACGTAACAAACACTTCAAGGCGTTTGAAGAAACGCAGTGCTGCGAACTGCTACGTGTACATGCTGAACGACCAATGCAGGAAAAAGCAGTGTCAGGCAGAACGTATTTCTGGTAACTGTCAGTAAATCTGCAGCTTCCACTACAATGCAGAGTTCACAGAAAAGTTACGGATCATCTGGAAGCTTTTGCACGGGGTTTTGGGTTGTTGTTTTTTTTTTCGGAGGAACTACGAAATGATGGCGAATTTCCAACTGACAAATAGAGGTGAAAGCAGCCATTGTTATAACCACCACTCATTGCCAGAGGTGTGTTCTTGCATGTGTACTTCCATTCTTTGCAATGAACAACCAGTCATCCTACACTTCCATTCTTTGCAATGAACAACCAGTCATCCTTCTGTGCATGTGCACTTCCATTCTTTGCAATGAACAACCACATTCATCCTTCTGTGCATGTGCACTTCCGTTCTTTGCAATGAACAACCAGTCATCCTTTTGTACATGTGTACTTCCATTCTTTGCAATGAACAACCAGTCATCCTTTTGTGCATGTGCATTTCCATTCTTTGCAATGAACAACCACATTCATCCTTCTGTGCATGTGCACTTCCGTTCTTTGCAATGAACAACCAGTCATCCTTCTGTGCATGTGCACTTCCATTCTTTGCAATGAACAACCACATTCATCCTTCTGTGCATGTGCACTTCCGTTCTTTGCAATGAACAACCAGTCATCCTTCTGTGCATGTGTACTTCCGTTCTTTGCAATGAACAACCAGTCATCCTTTTGTACATGTGTACTTCCATTCTTTGCAATGAACAACCAGTCATCCTTTTGTACATGTGTACTTCCATTCTTTGCAATGAACAACCAGTCATCCTTCTGTGCATGTGCACTTCCGTTCTTTGCAATGAACAACCAGTCATCCTTCTGTGCATGTGTACTTCCATTCTTTGCAATGAACAACCAGTCATCCTACACTTCCATTCTTTGCAATGAACAACCAGTCATCCTACACTTCCATTCTTTGCAATGAACAACCAGTCATCCTACACTTCCATTCTTTGCAATGAACAACCAGTCATCCTACACTTCCATTCTTTGCAATGAACAACCACACTCATCCTTCTGTGCATGTGCACTTCCATTCTTTGCAATGAACAACCAGTCATCCTACACTTCCATTCTTTGCAATGAACAACCACAGTCATCCTACACTTCCATTCTTTGCAATGAACAACCACACTTATCATTTTATCCATGTGCACTTCCGTTCTTTGCAATGAACAACCACACTCATCCTTCTGTGCATGTGCACTTCCATTCTTTGCAATGAACAACCACACTTATTATTTTGTGCATGTGCACTTCCGTTCTTTGCAATGAACAATCAGTCATCCTTTTGTGCATGTGCACTTCCATTCTTTGCAATGGACAACCACACTTATCCTTCTGTGCATGTGCACTTCAATTCTTTGCAATGAACAACCACACTTATCATTTTATGCATGTGCACTTCCATTCTTTGCAATGAACAACCACAGTCATCCTACACTTCCATTCTTTGCAATGAACAACCACAGTCATCCTACACTTCCATTCTTTGCAATGAACAACCAGTCATCCTTTTGTACATGTGTACTTCCTTTCTTTGCAATGAACAACCACACTTATCATTCTGTGCATGTGCACGTCCATTCTTTGCAATGAACAACCAGTCATCCTACACTTCCATTCTTTGCAATGAACAACCACAGTCATCCTACACTTCCATTCTTTGCAATGAACAACCAGTCATCCTACACTTCCATTCTTTGCAATGAACAACCACAGTCATCCTACACTTCCATTCTTTGCAATGAACAACCACACTCATCCTTCTGTGCATGTGCACTTCCATTCTTTGCAATGAACAACCAGTCATCCTACACTTCCATTCTTTGCAATGAACAACCAGTCATCCTACACTTCCATTCTTTGCAATGAACAACCAGTCATCCTACACTTCCATTCTTTGCAATGAACAATCACAGTCATCGTTTTTCATCCACTGAACAATTGTAAATGTTTGGCTGAAACATGGGTTCTTTCAAAGGCATTTTTCAAGCTGTTCATGATAAACGGGTGCCTCAGATAGCCGCGTGAATTCCTCTTGCTGAGATAATAAAGTGTTTGCTCTGTTTCTGTTTTGTTTTCAGTGACAGGCCACGAGTGGACCGAATGTAGCCTGCATAGTTCAAATAATCTCTCGATTTTCGCAAACATTTTATGAAAACATGCGTCTTTTCTTTTATCTTCTAGTGACCGCTGTATGAAATCATACTTGTTTATACGAAGTGTGTCTTATCTTTTTGTGACCCCTTTATGAAAACAAAGGTATACTTGTTTACATGGTGTTTCTTATCGGGTTGTTGTTGGGTTTTTTTACCCATATAAAAAAACCCAAACTTTCTTGTTTATATGAAGTGTTTCTAATCTTTTTGTGACCCCTATATGAAAAACATAACATTTCAAGTGAAGCGTTTCTTATCTTGTTGTGGCCCCTATATGAAGACATACTTGTTTCTGATATGAAGCGTTTCTTATCTTGTTGTGACCCCTATATGAAAACATACTTGATTATATGAAGCGTTCCTTATCTTGTTGTGACCCCTATATGAAAACATACTTGATTATATGAAGCGTTCCTTATCTTGTTGTGACCCCTATATGAAAACATACTTGATTATATGAAGTGCTTCTTATCTTGTTGTGGCCCCTATATGAAGACATACTTGTTTCTGATATGAAGCGTTTCTCAACTCTTTGTGAACAGTGTGGTTCAACGGGGATGTCACGTGATTGGCCTTTGTTCACCTTTCGCCCACCTCTTCCCTTTGTCCGCTGACACCCACCAAGACACTGTTCCCCGCCTCCACTCTTTTTAGTCCGCCAGCCAAACGACGATTTTGGGCTTGACCTAAAGAAAAAATTGGTCTCAAAATGGATCTCAGCGGTTTTGAGTTCTTTAGTGTCCCTAGATCGCATATACAACTGATGCCACCCTGTCATTATTGAGCATTTTGAGAAATCCAACATGGTCGCCAAGATGGCGTCCTGAACTGCAAGAAAAAATAAATAAATAAAAAGGTATAAAATAATATTTTGAATACAAAACGCTATTTTTGTGACAGTCTTCCCCGGAAATGTTCAGCAGAAGTTATCTTTAAAGAAAACTTCATTTTTCATTGTTTACATTTCAAAGATGGCCGCCAATATGGCGGCCGAAAATAAAAACAGTTACATATACAGCACATGTCTTGTTTCACTTAAAGCGATAGTTTTCTCTCTGTGACAAAACAACACTGTTTGTTTCCTACTTTGGGAAACGTCTGACTGTGCAGTTCGCCCGCCTGCATGTGTTCCGACAGACTGTAGAACCTTTGATGCAATGTGTTTACACCGAGGTAAAACGCCTATGCGGAAAGTGCACTGGTTAAAGTGAGTATTTAAGAAAATGTAGATTGTAAAACCAGATTTACTTTTGATAAGAAGTTTGTATGGGGGGCTGAAGATAAACCTGTGGTTCGTAAAGTAGGACACTTCTTATGAAATGTGAGTCTTGTTTTTAAAACCTGTATGTTTGCTTTGTAGACTTACTCCACATGTAAGTATTACAGATTCAACAATCTTTCTTTTTATCCCTGGAATGGTAAAGATTCTTTCATCGAATCGAGGCATCAAAAGATAAATATGCATTGATATTGAGCTGTGTAGTCTTTGGAGGTAAGCATTATTAAAAAAAAAAAAATCACCAAGGTTATGTTGGTGACGTTGGAGGAAGGTGGCAGAATGGTTAAGACGCTCCTCTGCCAATACCCAGAGTCCCTGAGGGTCTGGGTTCGAATCCCGCTCTCGCCCTTTCTCCCATGTTTGGAAAATAAAATGAGCGTCTAGTCATTCGGGTGAGGCGATGAACCGAGGTCCCGTGTGCTGCACTCACTTGGCGCACTGAAAAAGAACCCATGGCAACGAGAGTGTTGCCCCCCCCGACAAAGTTCTGCAGAAGAAATCCACTCTGATAGGTACACAAATGACGGGCGCCATAGCCGAGTGGTTAGATCGTTGGACTGTCAATCTGAGGGTCCCGGGTTCGAATCACGGTGACGGCGCCTGGTGCGTAAAGGGTGGAGATTTTGACGATCTCCCAGGTCAACATATGTGCAGACCTGCTTAGTGCCTGATCCCCCTTCGTGTGTATATGCAAGCAGAAGATGAAATACGCACGTTAAAGATCCTGTAATCCATGTCAGCGTTCGGTGGGTTATGGAAACAAGAACATACCCAGCATGCACACCCCCGAAAACGGAGTATGGCTGCCTACATGGCGGGGTAAAAACGGTCATACACGTAAAAGCCCACTCGTGTGCATACGAGTGAACGCAGAAGAAGAAGGTACACAAATATATATGCATGCAGTCAGGGCCTGACTGGCGTGTTGGGTTATGCTGCTGTCAGGCATCTGTTGAGCAGATGTGGTTTAGCGCATGTGGATTTGTCTGAACGCAGTGATGCCTCCTTGAGAATCAGAACCTGAAAACTGAATAACATAATTATCCAGATGGTGGAATCTTCGTGAGTAAGCAATTGAAAACATCGTCTTCTTCTCATCTCATTCATCCTTACATACCCTCACGCCAACTCCGCTCTTCTTCTGACACCCGTATGCTTGTGACCCCCACACCCTCCCCCGCCCCCACCCACCCCCCAACCCCCGCCCTCCCCCTCTGCTCCAACCAAAACGTATGGCCAACGCAGTTTTTCACACCAAGCCCCCTTTCTTTGGAATCAACTTCCTCAGCCTCTCCGTCACTCATCTTCGCTGCTATCTTTCAAATCCAGTCTGAAGGCCCACCTTTTCCCCTCCTGAATAATTCTCAACAGCTCTTCCCTTTCCAGTATGAACTCAAATGACTATTGGTGAGTGAGTTTTGATAGTTTCATAATTTGTTGGTTATATTTTTGATTGTGTACTATTTACGATTGTGTACTGTGACCTGTGTGTGTGTGTGTGCGTGTGTTTGTGTGTATGGTGGTTGTGGGTGTGGGAGGGGGTGATGAATAATATTTGGTAATGTTTGGTATCTTGTGTTCATTTTCCGTCTCTTTTTTGATACTGACACGGACGCGCGCACGCGCGCACACACACACACACACACAAACAACGCGTTCGCGCGCGCTCGCAGACAAAACAGAATGAAAGAGGGCCGAAAATAAAATAAGGGATTTAAAAAGAGCCGCACATGTTCAAAGTTTATTAAAAAAAAAAAAAAAAATATATATATATATATACAGTGTGTGTGTGTGTGTGTGTGTGTGTGTGTGTGCGTGCGTGTGTGTGTGTTTCTGCTTAACTGTCACCCTTGCCCTTCAGAATGACCATTCCATGGAATAATCATGGAGGGAATATGACCTGACAGACGAATGAGAATTCCGACACCTCTCTCTCTCTCTCTCATTCTCATTTCACACAGACGCAGATGGTACCTGTCCTCAGGCCTGCTTTTCTTTCTGTCTTTTTTTCACACAACAATGAATGCCTCGGTATTCCCATCCCTTTTTTGTGTGTGTGAACAATTCAGCGCGAGTAATTTCCTTTTTTCTGTCGTTCTTTTCCTGGTTTATTTCCAGCCGCTGTCTTTTGTTTATCTCTGGTTCTTTCTGTCAGTCTGTTTTCTGTCTTCCGTCCAACCATTCATTTGTTTTGTTTTGTTTTTCCTGAGAGCAAAGCTGTTGGCTACATCCCAACCCCATCTCACATTTCTCTCCCTTTGTCTCTGCCTTGTCCACAAGTTATTGAAAAAAAAAAAAAAATCTCCTACAGTAACACATCCTGTCCATACTATCCCTCTCTGTCTCCCCCTCTCTCCCCAAAAACCCCATCACTTTTGAAAAGCTCGCAAAAGTGCACCGCCGCGATCAAAACGCATATAGTACTCTTCGCACCTACCGGATGGTTAAGGCATGGTTTTGTATGGCCCTTACGTAGGGGTGAGGGGGGGGAGGGGGGTAGTGGGAAAACAGAGAGAGGGGGAGAGAGAGAGAGAGAAAGTGAGGGGGTGATGGATGGGGACACAGAGAGAGAGGGGGGTGGGAGAGAGAGGTGGGGGTGGAGAGTGTGAAAGAGGGAAGGGTGTGAGAGAGGGAGAGAGAGGGAGAAGGGGGGGTAGAGAAAGTGGGGGGGGGGGATACAGAGACAGAGCACACAGAGAGAGGGGGGAGAGAAAGTGTAGGGGGGATACAGAGATATACAGAGCACAGAGAGAGGGGGAGAAGGGGGATACAGAGATATACAGAGCACAGAGAGAGGGGGGAGAGAAAGTGTAGGGGGGATACAGAGATGTACAGAGCACAGAGAGAGGGAGGGGGGAGAAAGTGGGGGGATACAGAGATATACAGAGCACAGAGAGAGGGAGGGGGGAGAAAGTGGGGGGATACAGAGATATACAGAGCACAGAGAGAGGGAGGGGGGAGAAAGTGGGGGGATACAGAGATATACAGAGCACAGAGAGAGGGGGAGAAGGGGGATACAGAGATATACAGAGCACAGAGAGAGAGGGAGAGGAGGGATACAGAGATATACAGAGCACAGAGAGAAGAGAGAGAGGGAGAGGGGGGTACAGATATACAGAGCACACAGAGAGAGAGAGAGGGAGAGGGGGGATACAGAGATATACAGAGCACAGAGAGATGGAGAGGAGAGATACAGAGATATACAGAGCACACAGAAAAAGAGGGAGAGGGGGGATACAGAGATATACAGAGCACAGAGAGAACAGAGAAAGAAAGAGAGCGAGAAAAAGAGAGAAAGAGAGAGATGGAGACAGAGAAACAGACAGACAGAAAAAGAGACAGACAAGAGACAGACAGTGAGAGACAGACACACAGGTGCACACAAACAGACCAAGAGACCAAGTTCCGTCGGAGATGAAAAAACTTTTTGAGTTCCCCTAACCGCGGAAATCCATCGGAAATTGCACTCCCTCGCCACAGAGAGAGAGAGAGAGAGAGAGAGAGAGAGGAAAAAAACAGGGCCAGCAAACTGTTGGAATCAAACCAACCAGGCTATCTCTCTTACCATGTTGTGGCAATTATTGTCGCCGGGCATATACTGTCGCCGGTTCGACAATATGTGCCGGCCCCTCACGGCTTATAATTATTGTCGCACTTCGGCACATAGATCACTGTAGGTGTCCACAGTGATTATATACCGGGAGTGTCACTGCAAAGAGTGAACTGCACCGGCCGCAATATATGTTGCAATATGGCTCTGTGTGTGTGTGTGTGTGTGTGTGTGTGTGTTTGCGTGTGCATATGCGCAAATGTGTGTGTGTGTGTGTGTGTGTGTGTGTGTGTTGTTGTTGTTGTTGTGGGTGTGTGTGTGCGTGCATGTTTATCTGGCTAGTACACACACACACACACACCACACACACATATATATATATATATATGTGTGTGTGTGTGTGTGTGTGTGTGTGTGTACTCCATTGTATTGTATTGTTTTGCATTGTATTGTATTTGTATTTGTATCACAGCAGATTTCTCTGTGTTAAATTCGGGCTGCTCTCCCTAGGGAAAGCGCGTCGCTACACGGAGAGCGCCACCCTTTCTTTTTTTTTTTAGTTTTTCCCTGCAATTCATTTTGTTTTCCAACCGAAGTTGATTTCTCTACAGAATTTTGCAACCCTTCGGTTGCCGTGGGTTATTTTACGCGCGCTAAGTGCACGCCGCACACGGGACCTCGGTTTATCGTCTCGTCCGAAGGACTAGCGTCAAGACCACCACTCAAGGTCAAGCGGAGGGGGGGGGGGGAGAGAAAATACTGGCGACTGTGGGATTCGAACCAGTGCGCTCAGATTCTCTCGCTTCCTTGGCGGACAGGTTACCACTAGAACATCACTCCACTCATGTGTGTGTGTGTGGTTGGGGTCAGGTGCGGAAGGGGTTGGGGGGGGGGGGGTGGGGGGGGGCAGTATGCGTTTTCTTGGCGTTTTGAGAACACATAATTAACTGTCGCCGGCGACAATGTTTTACCCGGTGACAACACACACACACACACACACACACACCGCAGCAGCCGGCGCTACTCTCTGGACAACCACCACCACCACCACCACCCAAGTGGCAACTATCAGAACGCATGTGCTTTCCACTCAACCGTTGTTCAACCCTGGACACAGAACGTCAGTGCTCTGCTCAAGTATCACTCGCGTCACGCACACGCTTTCTACCCCACTACACCTCTGTGGCTCTGAGAGGCAGGATGTGTGCAACTTTACCAGCACCAGCAGCACCAGCACCAGCAGCAGCAGCAGCAGCAGCGGTCAGTCAGCTAATTAGACTCGGCAAGGGAAAGAAGAAATGGACAGCAGAGGAAAGAGACGAACAGGTGTCCACAAAAAACAACAACAAAAAACCCTACTCTGCTTGTTCGTTCTCGTATGCTAGATTCCGGCCTGTCACGTGAGACACCCTCTAGCTGGAGATCCGATGTACGCGACTTCGAGAGCCGGGGTGGGGGGGGGGACAAGGGTGTGGGGGGAGGAATGGAGAGATAGGGAAAGAGAGAGAAGGGAGGGGGGGGGAGGAGAGAGCGAGGGAGAGAGAGAGACGATAAGAAACAGAGGGAGTGTGAAGAGAGAGGGAGAAAGAGAGAGCGAGAAAGAGAGAGAGAGAGAGAGGGTGAGCGAAAGAAAGAGAGGGAGAGAAAGAGAGAGAGAGGGTGAGAGAAAGAGAGAGAAGAGAGAGAGGGTGAGAGAAAGAGAGAGAGAGGGTGAGAGAAAGAGAGAGGGGTGAGAGAAAGAGAGAGAGAGAGAGAGAGAGAAAGAAAGAGAGAGAGAGAGAAAGAAAGAGAGAGAGAGGGGGGATGTCTGAGGTAAGGGAAAAAAGATCGGGGATAGCGGGAGAGAGAAAGAGGTGGGGACAGAGAGGGAGATACAATGTCTAAGAGATAAGAGAGAAAAGATGACGACAGTGGGAGGGAGAGAGAGGGAAGGGAGTGTGTGTATGTGAGAGAGACAGAAAGACAGACTGATATACTGACAGAGAGTGAGGGAGGAGACAAAGACAGAGACCGAAAGACAGAGGGAGAAGGGGAGAAAGAAAAAAGTGGAGACAGTGGGAGAGACAGAGAGGTGGGGGACACACAGAGTGAGAGAGAGAGGGAGGTGGAAGGGAGAGAGAGAAAGAGGGGGGAGTGTGTGTTTGTGACAGAGACAGAGAAAGCGACAGATAGGCAGACAGAGAGTAAGGGATGAGACAGAGACTGAGGGAGACAGAGACAGACAGAGAGATTCCCCCCCCCACCGCCCCTCCCTCGGAAGAGAGAAAAAAAAAAAGAATTGAAAAGAAAAAGAAACAAAAAAACAAAAAAACGATTGTAGATTGGTAGTGGAAAACTGAGCCACGCCTCGAAGATCCGGTATGTATCATATAGGTATACATAATTATGGGCGTTTTGAGTACGTCGATGTCGTTTTGCAAGCTTCGAAAGGAAGTGGGGGTTTAATTATTTCCCAACACAACACACATGCGCACGCATACACGCATCTGAAAGCACGTAGGCACAACACACACACACACACACACACACACACACACACGTGTATGCAAGCACACACACACACACACATGCATTTGAGCGCGTGTTGGACATAGGTGTGTGTGAGAGAGGACTCTCTTTGTATGCATGTGGGTGGGAAATTCTGTGTGTGTGTGTGTGTGTGTGCGCGCGCGCGTTTCCAATGTCTAAGCTAGTGGACACAGGAGCCAGTTTGTGGGTAGGAGGAAGTATGGGTGAAAAAAAAAGACCGTCAAGCCCTAAGAGTACTCTTTCATTTTCCTCTGCCACTGGAAATCACTCCTCTGCAATAACATTTAGAACCGAAACACGCATTTACGACAAAAAATAAATTCAACAACCTGACTGCAATACAACACGGTAAACTGGGTTGGAAACGGTTAAGAACCAGTTTCAACATTTTACCCCGCAAAAATAACAACGTGTCTTTTAAAGCCCAAAACTAAATTATTCCGATATTGTACCAGACTGCATTCTAAACTGTATCCAGCGAGCAGTGAAAATCAAACACGTGCGTATCTATGTTCTGCATGCACACACACACATGATAATTGGTGTGAAACAGGAACTGTTCCCAAAATAACTGTGCTTGGAAAACATCTGTAAAATACTCGCTGTGTTTGCCTAGTCATGGTTACACGGTTTTAAGTACACAGTTATGGACTGAGACTGACTTAAAGTGTTGGAAAAGTTTCTTATACATTGATAAAACAGTCATCATCATCATCATCATTATTGTTCTTATTATCAGTATTATATACTCTCTCTCTCTCTCTCTCTCTCTCTCTCTCTCTATATATATATATATATATATCGAGTCCGTTTCTCTGTGAGAGCGCGTGCGCGCGTGTCAGTGCGTCCGTGTGTGCGTATGTGTGGGTGAGTCAAAAGAAAGAAAAAAAAATCATGTCAGAAAGTTCAAGTCCGTAAAGTCAGACAAGTCTAAAAAGTATCCGTTTAAACCGTCCGAATTATCTGCGCACATGATAACAATGTTGCCAAAAGTAAGATCGCGATATTTACGGCCATTCACCTTTACCAAAAAAAAAGTACTAAGCTCGTGACGATTATCAAACACCTGAACTAAAAGAAAAACTTGGGAAAAAAAGTTACTTGCCGAACACGAAAAAGAATAATGAACTAACCCAGCACGGAGTCTGCTTAAGAAACATTGAGCTTTGTCTTACATTCTTTTCAACAAGTTCACACCATGGAATAACAATGAAAAGGTGCAGCAGAGGAAGGGAAATCACTCCATCTGAAAGAAATCGGACAAATCACGAACAAAAGAAGAACGAAACGAACGTTAATTAATTAGATCTCATTAATTAATTAGGTGATCAGTTTCTCAGTGTCAAGGTTCTCCAGCGTTTAGCAATGTCTTTTTCTTTTCTTTTCTCTCTCTTTTTTTATGAACAAAAAGAGCGGCTGTCTGACTAACACAAACTGACGCGGCGCCAGAGCAGACGGTTTTGTAGATCAAACAAGTCACCTCGGACGCACCAAAGTGCAGCAACTGATGGTTTTTTGTTTTTTGTGTGTGTTTTTTTCCCCAAAAAATTAAGTTCAATCACCCCACATTCCTCCCCCA
This sequence comes from Babylonia areolata, assembly GCF_041734735.1. Classification (NCBI taxonomy): domain Eukaryota; kingdom Metazoa; phylum Mollusca; class Gastropoda; order Neogastropoda; family Buccinidae; genus Babylonia; species Babylonia areolata. The sequence continues at coordinate 2,464,655 of NC_134902.1, read as the reverse complement.
AACCGAGTTTGAAACCACAGAAAATGTTTAACACTATCTACTAATGGCCAGTATTATCTTGCTGTACTCTATAAAGTATTCCAAACGCTTTTTTTTTTTTTAACTTACTATAACTGAATGTTTGCGATTGGCTCTAGAGTTCGTCAGGGAAATAGCACTGACAGTACCTGTGAGCTATCGTGCAACGCAGTTTTTTTGGGTTTTTTTTGTTGTTGTTTTTCCAAAGACACAGAAATAATTCTCTCCCCTGGACTATCATCCACTTACCTCTGTGCTAGCAAAGATCCCAAATTTTGCAGCTCAGAGATTCTTCAGCCCTTTCCCGCCCTGTCACATTGGATGACCCCCTTGTACAGGTGATTTGGGTTTCAGAAACTGACACACATTTCTTGCCGTTGTTTAAAAATCATCGCCAGCAGATGCATATTCCCAAAGTGAGGGGAATGGAAATATTCTTTTAAGTCTGCATTACATGATTATACTGGTAAATTCACGGACCTATCTAAACGTCCATTTTTTTGTCATTATTTAAAGCGATATTATCAATAGTATATGTCTTGCCAATTTTCTGTGGTTTTCGACTCAATTTTGAGAGCTATTGTGCGTGATTTTGATGAAGGACATTACCAATTTGTTGCGGTGACAGCACTGATGCCAAATGCTTAAGCAAACAAGGTGCTGTATCAAACCTATAGCTTTGAATGGGGAAGACCAAGCTCTATCAGGTCCACAACTTAGTCTTGTCCAGGTGACTTCTTTTTTCTTTTCTCTACCCCCCCCCCCCCCCCCCCCCCCCCGCCCTCCTTTTTTTTTTTTTTTTTTTCTAGTAATCAAACGAGAGTATCTAGCCATGCAGAGATGGGTTTTTTTTGTTTTGGGTTTTTGACTCACTTGTGTAAACAAAGTGAGTCTATGTTTTAACCCGGTGTTCGGTTGTCTGTGTGTGTGTGTGTGTGTGTATCCGTGGTGAACTTTAACATTGATATTTTCTCTGCAAATACTTTGTCAGTTGACACCAAATTAGGCAGAAAAATAGGAAAAATTCAGTTCTTTCCAGTCATCTTGTTTAAAACAATATTGCACCTCTGGGATGAGCACAAAAACATAAAAAATGAAACCTAATTATATGCAAACTGCATTTACTGTTGTATTTATATTTTTTGTATTCTCTAAACTTAGCACTTTGATCTGATATTCTGACCCAACAACAAGAGCAGTCATTATTATCATTTTTTGTTCAAACAGGAACTTCTTTTCCCAAGCATGGAAGTTTTATTTATTTTGCAAACGTTTTGGTGCACATAGTAAAAAAGGGAAATTACTCTGTAATTAATGCTAGGGGACTTAATTTGCTTTAAACTGATCTTTCTCATCTTAAACATTACATTTTGAAATTATACTCAATACATCAAAAGCTTGGATTGATTTATAAATATATATATATATATTTTTTTTAAAGTGTATCACAAGTGAGTCTTGAAGGCCTAGCCTCTCTTGTTTGTTTTAGAGTAAAAGGCTTACTGTAGATCATAGTAGGAGGTTTTGCAGGCAATATAACTCCCTTTAGATTAAATGAACAACAAGGTCATAGCGAATAACAAGTCTGAAGTGTTTGGATATAAGGTGTGGGGAAGGGGGGGGGGGCGTAGTTTTGAAAACCAGTAACTGTTCCCAGTTTAGTGAAATGTTGAAGATAGTGTCAAGGCAAACAATGGTAGGAGTTTTAGGAAAGTATATTATGAAAATCAGATCCAGTCCAAATACTGATAGTGACTACATTCTGAAAACATGGCAGAACACAGACTACTCCAGAGGTAGTAGTCAGTATACTATCATCAAATTTGTCAACCAAGCTTAATTTCCAGTTTAAAAGTATATAATATAGGGATTCTGGAGAGTTTAAAAAATCTTGGTTTTCCCAGGGATTCTATCATAACTCTAGGTGGTCCCAAACTACTGTTAGGCGGTAACTGCACTGCACATTGTTATCAGACCTGCATTCCTAAACACATACCAAAGTAGGCTCACCTTGCAGTATTAATCGTCCAGGTTTCCGGGACAAAAAGTAGCGAAGGGAAACAACTCTGTTTTGTAGCCGATGATCCTGACGTCAAGATGGAAACTTCTGACACAGGATTTTCACTCTTTATGAAGTGTTCGTTCTAGGGTATTTCTTTTTGACGCCCCAAGGACCCACTTGTTGAACATGATGTGTGTCCATTCATAATATATGCGTTATCAGAAGCCCTGTGATAACAGTTCACTGTTTCCATGTACATGTTTGGGAGGGCGTGTCAGCCTCTCTACACACACTGTAACTAGGGATGGTTTGAAAAATACACAGAGTCGGAGTCTGTAAACAGGGATAGGTTTCAAAGCACTCAGAGACAGCCCGAGTCTGTAAACAGGGATGGTTTAGAAAGCACTCAGAGATAGCCCGAGTCTATAAACAGGGATGGTTTAGAAAGCACTCAGAAATAGTCTGAGTCTATAAACAGGCATGGGTTTGAAAGCACACAGAGATAGCCCTAGTCTGTAAACAGGCATGGTTTAGAAAGCACACAGAGATAGCCCGAGTCTGTACACAGGGATGGTTTAGAAAGCACTCAGAGATAGCCTGAGTCTGTAAACAGGCATGGCTTAGAAAGCACACAGAGATAGCCCGAGTCTGTAAACAGGGATGGTTTAGAAAGCACTCAGAGATAGCCCGTGTCTGTACACAGGGATGGTTTAGAAAGCACACAGAGATAGCCCGAATCTGTGAACAGGGATGGTTTAGAAAGCGCACAGAGATAGCCCGAGTCTGTACACAGGGATGGTTTAGAAAGCACTCAGAGATAGCCCGTGTCTGTACACAGGGATGGTTTAGAAAGCACACAGAGATAGCCCGAATCTGTGAACAGGGATGGTTTAGAAAGCGCACAGAGATAGCCCGAGTCTGTGAACAGGGATGGTTTAGAAAGCGCACAGAGATAGCCCGAGTCTGTAAACAGGGATGGTTTAGAAAGCACTCAGAGATAGCCCGAGCCTGTGAACAGAGATGGGTTGGAAAGTACACAGAAACAGTCCAAATCACTGGGAGTGACGTGAATCAAGTGACCTCATTTATTGTTAGTTATATTTCAGTCAAGGCGACTACAAGTGAGATGTTTTGTACTGCGTTATTGGTATTGTGTCCTTCTCATACTGGTAACTGATGCATAACTTTTCACATAGTTTTTATGTTTCAAAACACACACACACACACACACACACACAGCTTGGCATGCACACACACATACACAAGAGTTTAACAAATTCAATAACAGGTGACATACAACAAAATATACATTAAAAAACAACCACCATAACATTTGTAAATAGCTTTTAATCAACAAATACACAATCTCCTCATGTACTCATAATATACAAAAGTTATATACAAGCAAATGTATAAAAAAAAAAAAAATTAAAAACCAACTGGTTTTAGGTTTACGTCACGCACCCAAATCCTCCAAACGAGTAGTCAAACACATCAGAATTAATTAGGCCCAGAAAATATCATGACAACTACACTCTGATTACCTCTAGCACTCACTACGTGAACCCAGACAGCTCATCCACCTCTCAACACCCTCTCCCTCTCTCTCACCTCTACCTTAAATTAATCAAACACTGCAGTTCCAAGGAAAACAGGAACCGGACTTTGTGAAAGGTGAGTTAAAAGATCAAACGAAGCAGGCATTAAACAGTTTCAAGCTCACAAAGACAAGACATCTCACACCAACCACTTCAAGGAAGACTCTTCATGCGGGCCTCAAAACCACATCCAGTCAAGAGTCCACAACTGGTTGACAGTTTTATTTTTTAATTCAATATCATCTTTCCTTCTTTTAAACCTTAATATCTAATGCTTACAACAAATAAATAAATAAATAGATAATAAATCAAAATCAAAAACTCTCTGTTCAGATTACTTCTCAGACCATTCAACATTTGGTTGTCATGATTGATGGCATGGCTGAAAACGTTTAAGTATCAACGATATTGAAAACGCTTGCATAAAAGTTCACTAAGGGATGAGAAAATACAAATTCAGTTGAAATATGTTGTCACTGTCGTAATTATGAGTAAGATGTCACTGCATATATTTCTATCATACCAGCTGCCTGAAGGTTAGTGAAATTCTGCAGATCTTTCCCCCAAAGGAGAAGGAACTGCCACAGCACGGACCATGTGTTGGGGTTCTTCAGGGAGCACATTTCTGACCAAGCAAAATCTGCACAGCTGCTGCCCCTGGACCACACAATTTCGACTGCAGCAGTTAAGTTCAACGCTACAGGTTTATGATATAGAACCGTTGCCTTGCCATAATTTTGAACAGCTTTTCAAACACTACATTCGCAGGAAGTTCAGAGTAGTTACTGATACTGGTGTGGCAAAGTCCAACCTTGGGTTTACTGTCTACAGCAACAGTCTATTCATACAGTCTGATTCCAGACACCAAAATGTGACCATGTATATTCCTGGCTTGATCCACACTTTGAAGTTCTTCAAGCAATCTCCTTGTGATAATTAAAATGACAGTTTTAACTCTTTTTAGTGACATGAATCGATTCTATAAACAGACAACACCGAATCAAAAAAGTCTACATCCTAAGTGAGATCTTTGATTCAACACAGAAACAAAAATTCTTCCCTTTTCATAAAATGTAGCACGGATTTAAGTCTTCAGTCAGATGCCATGGAACAAAAACAGTAATCATAGCCAGTAGAACAACACATTCACCACCAAAATCCATACATTTCAACAAAGGGTTAGGAATAGAGGGAAGAGTCCTTGCTGAATTATGAAAAAAAAGGGAGGTTAAGTTCACACTCAAATAAAAATAAGACCCATGGGCTATGACCCTCTGCCTCCAAACCACCAACACCAAAATGATCTGTAATGCCTGTGAATATTCTTCTTTCATTCACTCATTCACACACACACACACACACACACACAAGAAACACACAACACACACGAGGCACTCTCGCACAGACTAATTCACAAAAGCACCTACCCAGTTATCAACCACACACGCAAGCACACACACACAAACACACAATTATTGAAAGAATTAAAATCAACAAATCTCAACAAAAAGAAAGAACATGCTTTTAGTTAAAACAACAGTCTGTGATTGCTCATGTTCTGCTGTCCCCAGAAGTTTGTTTCTCTTTACTGGATACAGTCCTAACCAAAACAAAGACAGGAATACTTTACACAGTACTGAATGTGAATCCTTACAGAGATTATTTTCTACCATACTCTGAAGCACCTTACACCCACACAGGCCGAAGATAAAACGTTTTTGAACAGCTGTTAAATGGCACTGCACGATTATAAAGGGTACCTACAAGACACTTCACTCACTGTAAAGCTTTGCAGAAGACAAGCACTGATCATCAACACAGCCAAAAGCCTCACACCCCCCTCCTACTCCCTCCCTTCAGATGACAGTTTCACTTTCTGTATTGCTCACTGTTCTGATCACAGACCATCTGTAGGATTACATGGGCTGAAACATGACTCATCAAGTGTTTGCAAAGATATTGCCAGAACTCTGGTTAAATCATCTTCAATTTATTGCCAACTGGCTAAATCTGTTTTATTTTATTATCCAGAATCTCTGGCTACACCTATTCAATTTCACTGCCAGACAATCTGGCTAATCTTATTCGTTTTGAGGAGACGCAATACTGACAAAATGCCAATTTTCACATCTACACTTCAGCAAAAATCAAAACAAGAAGAAGAACTTAATGCAGCCGATCATTTTCCCTCCTTTTTTTTTTCCATCACTTTTTTTCCTTTCAAACTGGAGACAATGAAAGAAAATAAAACACCACCTGCATTACCTGCATGACATAAGACACCAAATCATCGTACAACACATACGTAGAGCTGTGGGAAGTGTTTGGTGTCAAAACAATTTGACTGTACTGAGTTTTCCTCCCTTTTATTAATAATATCAACATGGACACTTGTGTCAAATATTATAATGATATGAGACAATTGTTAACAGTGATGTTGACGGTGATGACAACAGTTTCATGCAGCCATTCCAAACTCTCGACGGACAGTTCAAGATATAACTGTTTTGCCAAAAACAAAACCAGGCAGAAAAAAAAGTCATGATGAATTTAATTCCGCAAGAAATATCGAACCGTCCCAGTCATCTTGAAATAGTTTAAGTACAAAGTTTAGATGTATAAGTTCTATCTTCCTCAACTCGCACACACACACACGAGCACACACTCTTACAATGTACAAATGACACACATACAAACTCACACAAACCCACACAGCAACACTGCATCAATTGTCAGGCTAGCTCAGGCTCATGATTCTTCTTCCCAGAAGAGAAAAGTTACATCCACGAAAGAACAAAGGTAAACATGTGCACACTGAAGACACCACTGATTCAAAACTCGTCCATCATAAGTTAACAGTAACTACAACTGAAAAAAACAAAACAAAGAAACTGAAATAAAAGAGAAACAAAGGTAAACATGTGCACATCATTCATTCAAAACTTAAACATGTGCATCATAAATTATTAACTACAACGGGAAAAAAGAAGAAGACAAAAACAACAATTTAAAAACAGCTAAAAATGGAAGAGGGGGATACTGATGGAATAACGGAAGCTAGACAACTCCAGAAAAACAAAAAAAGTGGAACAACATCACACAAAATGAACTCGCCTTGCTAAGGTGCCAACATAAAAAAAATAACTCAACGTCCTTGTCTAAACAAGGCTGGGTAATAACTTTAAAAAAAAAAAAAAAAAAAAAAAAATATATATATATATATAAAAGCACACACACACACTGAAAACCAGGCCATGGTCCAAGGGCCTTAATTCACAATCTTTACCAGCACAAAGCATGAACAAAGCAGATAAAGCCAGGCACACATTTCTGTTCAAAAGATGGCAGCCACTGAAAATGAGCGATACAGCCACACAGAGTTGTCCACCACAAGACAAAGTTCGCCGACGCCAAATAAGACCAACCAAGATGTGTGCTGGCTCTTTTTCCCGCAGAAAGCATTTTTGTTCTTGCAACAACAACAACAAAAAATGGAAAAATGGTGGAAGAGTAGAAAACTCCCCAGCTTGTTTAATTAAATACTTGCCAGAATACGGGAGTCTGGAGGAAAATGTGAGGGTTGTGACAGGAAGACAAAGCAGAAGCCAGCCACCATGACCATGGAGGGGGCCAAACCAGACTGCTAATGTTCTCAAATCAGGCATCTTTCTTTCTTTTTCAGCCACCATGACCATGGAGGGGGCCAAACCAGACTGCTAATGTTCTCAAATCAGGCATCTTTCTTTCTTTTTCAGCCACCATGACCATGGAGGGGGCCAAACCAGACTGCTAATGTTCTCAAATCAGACATCTTTCTTTCTTTTTCAGCCACCATGACCATGGAGGGGGCCAAACCAGACTGCTAATGTTCTCAAATCAGACATCTTTCTTTCTTTTTCAGCCACCATGACCATGGAGGGGGCCAAACCAGACTGCTAATGTTCTCAAATCAGGCATCTTTCTTTCTTTTTCAGCCACCATGACCATGGAGGGGGCCAAACCAGACTGCTAATGTTCTCAAATCAGACATCTTTCTTTCTTTTTTTTTCTTTTTTCCTCCGTCCAACCGCTTCTAGCAGGAAGGTGGCTGCAGGGAGATGAAGCTGGTTATCTGCAGCAAGACGGGAGGCCTGGATTAGCATCATGCTTTGGGCGTGGAGTGTGTCTCTAACTCTGTTCAATCCACCACTGACATGGTCTTCCTGTAAAACCCGGGTACTTGGTGTTGTTGGCTCGCAGGGCTGGTTTACTGACTGGCATTCTCGTCAGGAGACCAAACCACTTGATGTGTTCGTGGGCTCTGTACCGGTTCTTCTTCTTTTGTCGTTTGTGGGCTGCAACTCCCACGTTTCACTCGTATGTACACACAAGTGGGCTTTTTCGTGTATGACCGTTTTTACCCCGCCATATAGGCAGCCATACTCCGCTTTCGGGGGTGTGCTTGCTGGGTGTGTTCTTGTTTCCATAACCCACCGAGCGCTGACATGGATTACAGGATCTTTAACGTGTGTATTTGATCTTTTGCTTGCATATACACACGAAGGGCGTTCAGGCACTAGCAGGTCTACACATATGTTGAACTGGAAGATCAGAAAAATCTCCACCCTTTACCCACCAGGCGCTGTCACCGAGATTTGAACCTGGGACCCTCAGATTGAAAGTCCAACGCTTTAACCACTCGGCTATTACGCCCATCATCTGTACTGGTTGACAGCTGTGGGATGATTTCAGTTCAACTCCCCATACTGCTGTTCACATGTGGCAACAAAGCAGAGCATTGCTCAATTGATAACTGGTCTAGGTCCTCCCATGAAACTGTGAGCCCATCCAGGGTCACCCTGAAACATCTAACAGTGCTTTATGATGCTGCCACAATTTTAATTGAACAATCCAGCAGTGGAATCCACTGCTTTGAAAACAAAACGAGAAGAGAACGAAAGACAGACATCAAATGAACACAGCTAAATATTCAAGTAGCTTGTGGGAGTACCTCAATACACATTTCCTCAGTCAACGCCGACGCTTCATTCCATCAATTGATGCGAATTTGTCTCTCTGTCACTGTGTCCATTTTACTCAGCAAAAGTGGCAGGGTGGGGGTAGGGTTAAGTGGAAATCAGACCACACCACACAAATCTGGGAAGGGAAATGTAGAAAATCAGAAAATACCATCCAAACAACAGTCTTTGCAAAACAGCAAACTCATCTGAATTCGCCAGAGACTTAATGTGTTTGTCCAACTCTGTTGATCTGCGTTTAAAAAAATAATTAAAAAAAAAAATTTAAAAAATGAACATAAAATAAGATGAGAGGCTGGGCAAAGCCTTTCAAACACAAATGTGATAGTCAAATAAATCAATCACAGAAATCATGGAACGGATAAAAACGAAACAGAAAGGCAACAAGCAAGCACCAAGAAAAATACTTCAAACACAAAAAGCACTTTGGACATTGCTGAAGTGGCAAAATGTTATTTGGAAAACACAAACAGTCCATTGTGTGTGCGTATCTGTTGAATAAAAGATGGAAAGAAAAAGTACCTGTGACTAAACTTCTGATGTACTCGTTCTGTCAGTTTCTGAAGTCTATGAAGAAGTACTAATGTTTGCATCCAAGCTTTCTAGCTGTGACTGCCTAACTGTCGTTAAGTCCAACAGGAAAGTCCTGCTGTTCCCAAATCAAAATGCACTGTCAGTCCATTCCTACTGATGAGGTTAGGGTTACGATTCCCACAGCCCTTTACACCCTTCAAGACAATGAAGTCCTATCTGGTCACATGGCCATACCAACAGTTTTTTTTTCTTTTCTTTCCTACATGTATTTTAAGCATGGAAAAAAAAAAGGTCAATAAGGAAAGGGTGGAATGTCAATCATAAACAATACCTGGCCTTGTAATAAGCTGCATACACCTAGTTTTTATGTCACAGAATAGGTCAGCTTCATAACAAATCACCTGCACCCTTGGCCCAAAAAACACTGTTCTTCCTTTTCTCCCTTGCATTATCAATTAACAATAACAAATATGTAACAGGAAAACTCCAAATACAGTCCAAAGTAAACACTCCCATCAACTAATCAAACAGAGCAAAAACTGCAGGAATCCATTACTGAGCATCCCTAATCTACTTTGAAAATTAATAAGGTTAAATGTCCCATCGCTTTTTACAGCTAGGTGAAGACACAAGGAGGCTTGAGATCCCTTTTCCTTCCGTTGGGGTTCTGAAAACTTAACTTGGCTGAGTGAATTCATATCCACGGTGTCCAGTGGTGAGCATAAGAAACCAGAGCACAATCCTCTCCTTCCATCATTTTCAACTTCCCGTCTGAAGTCAGGTAGACTTCCCGTCTGAAGTCAGGTAGCCATTCACACCTGGGTGGAGTGAGGAAGACTCAAGTGCCTTTCCCAAACACACAACACCATGCCGAAACTGGGCCTCGAACTCTGATCTCTGGTGAACACTGGATCACAAGTCCAAGGCCTAACTGAATCTGCCACTGTGCCTTGTTGTGAATCCACTTTGCTTCTGAGGCAACAAGTGTACTTCTTTTAGATGACTGATGTTAACAATTAAAACATAACATCTATAACTAGGGGTGTGGGAGTATGAAATTTGTGGCGAGTTGAGGATTGCGGGCATGGGGGGGAGAAAGCTGACAAAATATGAAGTCAGAAGCTTACAGGTCAGGACATCAGTGAAAAGCTGTCACCTTACTGAGATAAGACACAGTTTACAGGTCAGGATGTCAGTGAAGGGCTGTCACCTTACTAAGACAGAGCTTACAGGTCAGGATGTCAGTGCCCTATTCCTCTTGAATCAATGACACTGTTGACAAAGTACACCAAAAGGAAATTTTCTAAAATTACGTTTAAATAACACACATACCATGACCCAACTAGTGCAGACTCTGGCAGGGGTCTGACATTCCTGTCCTGTGCAAACTACTATCCGCCTATGCGGAGAAAACGAAAGCAGCTATGGCTGATAACCTCCCGGAAGTAGGTAACCTATCTGCTCTTCAAACTGATGTCAATTCACCACGGCTCAACAGCCAAGAGGCTAATTTAATTAACCAAGCCAGCTAGTCACAGCACGGTCTCAGACAGAAGAAAGAATTGTATCCAGAGAGCAAACAATGCCACCGACATGACAAAGATGGGGAACACTCTAGCCCCAAAGCTGTTGAACAGTGGATCCCATTGTCTCATATACTGTCATGGTTAGGCTTGGTGTTGGGGAAAAAAAAAATGCATACCCAGAAAACGAAAAAATAAAAACAAAAAAAATCACAATGCATTCATCACATCAATTTCACACAGACACAACAGACTGCTCAAGGACGTTTTTTGTGTGTTTTTTTTCCAAGCTTTGCATAAGCCGACAATGATAACAGACTGACAATTAGTGAATTACATATATAATATGTATATCTTACTCATAACAGCTGGCTAATAATTATTGAGTCGTTGGTGTCATTTTATTAAAACCAACAGATTCACTAAAAATGACAAACAAACAAAATGCACACACACACACACACACACACACAGCCCCACCCACCCACAACAATACCATCCAAATACATACATTCACCAAGGCCGACATTCATTCACAAAGCACCCACACATCAAATACAATCCAAACTCATACAATCCCCAAGGCTGACAACACATTCACAAAGGCCCACATCACACAAGTCTTCTTCCTTGTTGACCCATAGCCCAACCAAGCAACCATACAGGGCCCTGCACGGGCTGGAACACTGAACAGAGATCACACAAGGAGGGAAGGAAAAAAAGAAACGAGAACCAAACTTCCAGCCACATGTGTCCTGAAGCCATGACAAGCACAGACAGTCCTACGATGATGACCCAAGGCAAAGTCAGGTGCACTCTGTTGTGAACTCACACAGAGAAAGCCTGTATATGTATTCTGTACTGTATCGTCTTGCATCAGTCTTTGTCACGAGTGATGGCCTAGAGGTAACGCGTCCGCCTAGGAAGCGAGAGAATCTGAGCGCGCTGGTTCGAATCACGGCTCAGCCGCTGATATTTTCTCCCCCTCCACTAGACCTTGAGTGGTGGTCTGGACGCTAGTCATTCGGATGAGACGATACACCGAGGTCCCGTGTGCAGCATGCACTTAGTGCACGTAAAAGAACCCACGGCAACAAAAGGGTTGTTCCTGGCAAAATTCTGTAGAAAAATCCACATCGATAGGAAAAACAAATAAAACTGCATGCAGGAAAAAGTACAAAAAAAAAAAAAAGGGTGGCGCTGTAGTGTAGCAACGCGCTCTCCCTGGGGAGAGCAGCCCGAATTTCACACAGAGAAATCTGTTGTGATAAAAAGAAATACAAATACAAATATTTCTTTGTGTCAAATTCAGGCTGCTCTCCCCAGGGAGATTGCCTCACTACAATGAAGCACCACCCTTGTTTTCAGTCCACTGTCAGAGTGTTTGTGTTAAAGTAATAACTACAATGCAGCACCACCCTTGTTTTTAGTCCACTGTCAGAGTGTTTGTGCTACAGTAATAACTACAATGAAGCACCACCCTTGTTTTCAGTCCACTGTCAGAGTGTTTGTGTTAAAGTAATAACTACAATGCAGCACCATCCTTTTTCTCCCCATATGTCAGTTATGTATATTTGTATCACTACCAAAGTGGACTTTTTTTTTTTAATTTTTTTTTTTTACAGAATATCGTTAGGGGCAACCTATCAGTTACCAGAGACTGCATGGAATACTGAACCACCATCAACCACTTCAAACTGCCTGACTCGCTCTTGTTTTCACAGGCCATACATGCTCATTCTCACACAGCTTTACAGACCTGGAAGGTTTTGACAATAATTTTTAGATGATGATTTAAAAACGGAAAAAAAAATGACATAAGTGTGTACATCAATGACATACTGTCTCACCTGTCATTTGTCAATATTTATAATTGTTCAAAATACCAATGTCAGGACCAAAATCGCTGTAAACATCTTGGAACAGTTGTGTGGGGATTTTTTTGTTTTTGTTTTTTTAATCTTGCCAAGTGGTGAAACATGACTTTTTTGCCAAGCTCATACTCAAAACTTGCTGTAAAAAAAAAAGGAGAAGAAGAAATTAAAAAACAGTACTGGAAATGCTCGAACTTCACCAGTGGTCAGTAGTTCACCAAGAGTTTTGTCCCTTGTCTGATTACTGTTTACTCTCAAATGAAAGGTGGAATAATGAGTCAAGTTAATGTTGATTAGACATGTGAAAACTGCTCTGGTACAGACACAAAAACACATCCAATGGTGCTCAAGCTGGGGTCAGTCGAAAGGCAGAATGAATTAAAGTAAAAAAATCTTTACTCTGATACATTTTCCCTGTATTCAAACATTAACCTGGTCTCTGACCCATGCTCCATTCTGGTGGCGGTGGTGTTTTTTTCACCGCTCCAAGGAAGTCGTGTGACACAAGAATTACCAAAGGGATCATACTGGCACATTCTTGGAACAGCGGCTGAAAAACAGAGTGCTTGACCAAAGTGAACTGTCAACACAGCTTTGAAAGGAGTTTAGGAAAACGGTATTTCACAAGCAAAGCACAGAAAACATTGTTTTCTAGGACTCATTTCTGCTCCTAAACACTCGTTTCACAATTCTCCAATTAACGCTGTCCTAAGCCAGAATGCATAATGGCTGCGACCACACCTGCCTTATCTGTTGCCATAGGATGAAATCTCCAAGAACTATCAGGCTTTTTCAAAACACTTCTTCTATTTCTCTCCCTTTTTCCACAACACACTGACCCATCAAAATCCAGACAACCATCCGTGCGACTGTAGCTGTTTTAATTCATCTTCCCTCCGTTCAGCTCCCTCTCAACGTTGGACATCACACAACCATTCAGACACAAACACATTTAATATCAAGAGTAGATTCCCACATTCCTGACATTCCACATTATTGTTTATAGTCCAGCAGACCACACTAGGTCATGTGAAGACAGCTCAACTAAAAAAAAAAAAAAAAAATCAAACATGATAAACACAAACCTGTGTCACAGCTGCAGGAAAACAGCAAAACGACCTAGGCCAAAAGCCATGTGTATCAAACAGCAGAGCACAGCAAGGGCTCTGTACGCACACAGGAACAACAACACCATGCAGTTCTAAAATGGCTTTCCATGTGTCAACAATGCAGAAAAGCTTTTTTTGTGGAAGCATGAACAGCAGCACTCACGGCTGCCGACGTGACGGTTTGCCCCAGACACTGCACACAACTTGAAAAAGGTTTCCACTGATAAGAACAGGTACCAGTGCTTCTGTGTCATAGCTGTGAGTCAGCACCATTCTACGTTTCATTTCTCTAATCTTGTCTACACTTTGTTAAACTGTGACCTGTCGTAATGTGAGGTGGCAATGCTCACACACGTTAAGCCGGAGGTGCTCACATCAGTAATCCATTTGCAAAAAAAAACTAACACTTAAAACCTTACACTGGCAACCCTCCCTGTGCAAAACCCGGTGTTCTTCTTTACAACTAAGCAAGCCATTCAAGACAATACACGGATTTAAAAAGCCACCATACACTGGACATGCTGTTGTCAACCATCACATAATAAAAACTGAACACATGATCATCATCACATTGTAACACATCAGTATTCCTGTGCTTCATAAAAAAAAAAGAATAAAATAAAATCCCCTCACTTCTCTGCTTTACTGAGGGGCCATGAAAAAAAAACCCCAAAGGAACAAAGGAAGGAAGGAAGGAAGGAAGGAAGGAACCCATGCAGCACATTCCTCTCACTCTTCTTTTCCCTTTGTCAATGTTGCCATGGTCTCCAAAACACAAGTCTGTCGTCAGATCAGGCCAGCACAAGACAAGACAAGCTGGTGTTTGGAGTTCAAACCTTGGCAACACACCTTGAAGTCTGGACCAGCGATATAATTAAGAAAAAAAAAAGAAGAAGAATGTGGAGAAGCGCCGTGGATGACAGCACGTATCAGAAAAAAAAAAAAAAAAAAAAAAAATCACAGTCCCTCACAGCAAAAGCACAGCATGGAGAAGTTCAGCAGCCATTATTATGGTCATTGTTTCACCCCACCCCACCCCCTACCCCATCCCCAACCCTTTCCAGTAAAAATCAGGGCTTGCATCCCTGTAGTACTGCTAGGAAAAAAACAAAAGGACAACAACAACAAAAAAAACAAAAAAAAAAAACAATGTAGAGCCATTCAACATGAACACACCTCATGCTGAATTTCAATGCTAAACAGGGTGAGGGGAGGAGGGAAGGGGGGGGGGGGGAGAAAGAAAAAAAAAAGGTGCTTTCTGGAGAAGTTGCCCACCAACAATCCGCTTTCAAAGGAAAAATCTCTCTCAGGTGCACGCGCGCACACATGCACGCGCACACACATGCACTCACACACACAAGCCCACTCACTCACACACACACACAATCACACACAGCAGGCAGGCAGTCCCAACAAAACACTCACACCAAGCACGAGGACTAGGAAAGAAAATAACCAACAAGGTCCAGAAGTGAAGAAGTAAACTTTTTTTTTTTTTTTTGAAAGACCAAAAAAAGAAAAAAAAAAAAAAAAGAAAAAAGAAAAGTGAGATGCAGTAGTGTGCCACGAAACTACACACACACACACACACACACTCACGCACACACACACACACGCACACACACACACACACGCACACACACACACGCACACACACACGCACACACAATGCCAGCAGAGCCAGAAACAGCTCCCTAACATCCGGAGGTCACAGTAGGTCGAGAGTTGTTTGTTTTGTCTTGTTTTTCTCTTTCTCTTTCTGTCTTTCTCTCTAAGGGGTCCCCAGGCACGGACTAAGGCAGACCGCACCTCTCAAGATTTGTGATTGGACGTGAGCCACGTTAGTCCTTCATACAGTCCGTCGCCTGTGGTGGCACATGAGGGCTGCACGTACCAGTTGCGGTCTCGTATCCTGGTGAGTCCCAGCTTCTCCTGGATCTCGTGGGGCTTCATGGCTGCACACACACACAGCATGCACATCCGTCAGATGGGAGTTTTTATTTCTTTCTTATTCTTTTTTAACTCACTCGTGTAAACAAAGTGAGTCTATGTTTTAACCCGGTGTTCGGTTGTCTGTGTGTGTGTGTGTGTGTGTGTGTGTGTGTGTGTGTCCGTGGTAAACTTTAACATTGACATTTTCTCTGCAAATACTTTGTCAGTTGACACCGAATTAGGCATAAAAATAGGAAAAATTCAGTTCTTTCCAGTCATCTTGTTTAAAACAATATTTCACCTCTGGGATGGGCACAAAAAAAATAAAAAATGAAGCCTAATTATATGCAAACTGCATTTACTGTTATATTTCTATTTTTTTGTATTCTCTAAACTTGGCACTTTGATGTGATATTCTGACCCAACAACAAGAGCAGTCATTATTATTATTATTTTCTGTTCAAACAGGAACTTCTTTTGCTCAGCATGGAAGTTTTATTTATTTTGCAAACGTTTTTGGTGCAGATAGTAAAGAAGGGAAATTACTCTCTGCTAGGGGACTTAATTTACTTTAAACTGATCTTTCTCATCTTAAACATTACATTTTGAAATTATACTCAATACATAAAAAGCTTGGATTTTTTTCTTTTTTTAAAAGTGAGTCTTGAAGGCCTTGCCTCTCTTTTTTTTTTTTTTTTCTTAATCAATATTAATACTACAATGTTATGTACAATAATAAATGATATCAAAATAAATATTTAAAAATTATAAACAAAATTACTGAAAGCACAAAGAGGAGGAATTTGTGTGTTTTTTGCTGCTGTTTTTGCATCTGCACCATTTCAGCGGCATTACTCCCGTGCTTTTCACTTCAGAGCACCCCCAAAAGACAGCCACACCCAGGTTTGTCTGTTGCGGTCCCAGTGACAGCAGTCTACCGAAATCTTTCAATGTGAGGTCGCCAGGAGACCACGCACAAGGGCGAGTCACTGCTGTCCAGAAGCAAAAGGAAATTCTTGTCCCTAAAATTACGTTGAACATACCGACCATGACCCACTGGGACAGACTCTGTAAAGGTCCGATTCCTGGCCAGTGCAAATTATTAGCTGAATAAAGCTGAAGCTAGTAGTGTCCCTCAGCGTATCACCTCCCTTATGGTTACTTAGGCAACATTCTCTTTGACAGCTATTTAAAATACTGGAACTGAAGCATCCAACAATGAGCAGAAGAGGCGGAAAGGTCAAGAGGGGAAAATGTGGGTCACAGTCAGTACACACAAGACCCCCCCCCCCCCCCCCCGCCCGCCAAACACTTCCTCTCCACCCCCACCCCTCTCCCCACCCCCAAGAAACTGACCATCAGGAAGATCCTGTTTGTTGGCAAAGACGAGGATGATGAGAACCCTCCCCCCACCATCCCCCCACTCCCTCCCCCACACCCAAGAAACTGACCATCTGGAAGGTCCTGTTTGTTGGCGAAGACGAGGATGATGGCGTCTCGCATCTCACGGTCGTTGATGATGCGGTGCAGCTCCTGTCGGGCCTCATCGATGCGGTCGCGGTCGGCGCAGTCGACGACAAAGATGAGGCCCTGGGTGCCCGTGTAGTAGTGCCGCCACAGCGGTCGTATCTTGTCCTGCCCCCCCACGTCCTGCAGGGAGGAACCACACAGTGCTGGATTACCTCAAGAGAAATTCATTGGTGGTGTGTCCTGCAGGGAGGAACCACACAGTGCTGGATTACCTCAACAAGAGAAACTGATTGGTGGTGTGTCCTGCAGGGAGGAACCACAAAGTGCTGGATTACCTCAACAAGAGAAATTCATTGGTGGTGTGTCCTGCAGGGAGGAACCACACAGTGCTGGATTACCTCAACAAGAGAAATTCATTGGTGGTGTGTCCTGCAGGGAGGAACCACACAGTGCTGGATTATCTCAACAAGAGAAATTCATTGGTGGTGTGTCCTGCAGGGAGGAACCACACAGTGCTGGATTACCTCAAGAGAAATTCATTGGTGGTGTGTCCTGGAGAGAGGAACCACACAGTGCTGGATTATCTCAACAAGAGAAATTCATTGGTGGTGTGTCCTGGAGAGAGGAACCACACAGTGCTGGATTACCTCAACAAGAGAAATTCATTGGTGGTGTGTCCTGCAGGGAGGAGCCACACAGTGCTGGATTACCTCAAGAGAAATTCATTGGTGGTGTGTCCTGCAGTGAAGAACAACACAGTGCTGGATTACCTCAACAAGAGAAATATTCATTGGTGGTGTGTCCTGCAGGGAGGAGCCACACAGTGCTGGATTACCTCAGCAAGAGAAATTCATTGGAGGTGTGTCCTGCAGGGAGGAACAACACAGTGCTGGATTACCTCAACAAGAGAAATATTCATTGGTGGTGTGTCCTGCAGGGAGGAGCCACACAGTGATGGATTACCTCAACAAGAGAAATTCATTGGTGGTGTGTCCTGCAGGGAGGAACCACACAGTGATGGATTACCTCAACAAGAGAAATTCATTGGTGGTGTGTCCTGCAGGGAGGAACCACACAGTGCTGGATTATTTCAACAAGAGAAATTCATTGGTGGTGTGTCCTGCAGGGAGGAACCACACAGTGCTGGATTACCTCAACAAGAGAATTTCACTGGTGGTGTAAAACACATAAACAATACATGAAAATCACAGTCATTCAACATGTATATATACATACAAAAGATATCAAATATTTCGATGTCAACTTCAGGTAACCCGTCATGCACAAAGGAAAACCATGGGAAAAAACACACAGGCTGGTGTTAAAAAGGATGTAGCATTTGTTGTCATAACAATCATAATAATAATAACAATGATACTGATAGGTTAATAATGATGATAATAGTAACTGATTATAACAATAAGTGATAATAATTCTAAACAGAGATTATATGCATCAATTCGCCTACAATGGGCTTGAAGTGCCTCCCATGAAACAATACATACAACAGTGCATTATAGCATTCCACAGCACATGAAAAAACAACAACAAAAAAACAACCCACAAATATATATCCATTCTCACCATGACAATGTTTCAAACTGCAGGCATGAACAAACACTCCCCCCAAAAAAACAAAAAAACCTACAAAATATGCCCTACACATGCATACACAACCACACCCACAGAACACACACACACACTCAAGTGCGCAATCACAGAATAAACACCCACCCACAAGCACATACGCTATATGAAGATTATAAAAAAAAAAAAAAAAAGGGGGGGGGGGAACCCTAACAGGGGGGCATGAGTGTGTGGGAGGAGACAGACAGACACTGAGACAGATGTTGCATCCCTCAAAAAGCTTATAGACTTTAAAAAAGGCAGGTATTACTTTATAATATCTTACATACTTTTATGACATGTACGAACCCTGCATTCTCTTTATCAATCAATTAAATGTCACAGATGCTGTCCATCTCATTATATTTAGAAATCAGATGCACTGCAGCAGCACTCGTTCTCAAAGTCAGGATGATTACTATCCCTCTTTGTACAACCAGCAGATGTCTCTCACTCTCTCACATCACAAGAGAAGAATGATGTGTGTCACTGATGTTGTCCATATATCGTCTGTACACTGTGCTTGTATTCCCTCTCTCTTGCTTCACTATAAATATTTCTTAAATGCTGCAGGTCAAAGAGAATTTACAAGCACGAAAAGACTAAACAATTCAATTCACATGTCATTTTATCAAAACTCCAACTTTCCAACATTACAGTACAGAATTTATTGTCACAAGCTTCTGGGCTGATGATGACATACAAATTAGGTGCAGAGCACAATAAATACATTGAAAATAATCAACTGCGAATCCACTTTCCACCATCCTTTCATCCCACCGATCTTCCAAAATGATCATAAGAATCTGAAAACACACTGTCTTTTCATGCTGTCTTCAAAATAATAATGAATAATGTATTGATAACATGATCATAAAACATCTCAAACTGGCATATGAAGCTGACAAGTACGTTTTTTGGCGTAACTATGGAACGTAACAAATCCAAGCAAAATTTGGTCTATCCACATGTCTAGCTGAAGACTGAGCTATACATCGTCATCATGGAATCACGAGTATGTGTTGTTCTGCTTAACATGATGTTGATTGTCAATATTCAGAGTATCATTATGTTTTGATTTTCTAGTGCAACGAGTATATTAATTTTCTATCTGCAAACCTGTCAGAACAAAAATGTTGAAAAAAAAAAAAGTATTCATAATGCTGAATCTTGTGCAAAGACATTCAAAACTCTTTAGCTCGTGACTTTTACATGCAAACGTAACTTACACAGAAACCCAGAAATTTACATTTTTGAAGGTATGAAAAGTATACATACATCATTTGTATTTTGTATCAAGATAATTGTAAACATACTTACCCAAACATTGAATTTGACATTTTTGTAGCTAACTGTTTCTACGTTGAACCCAACTGTTGGAATTGTTGTCACGGACTGGCCTAGTTTCATCTTGTATAGTAAAGCTGCAGAGCGTTAAGGTGAAAACACTAAGGCATCCACAGTAAAAGAAAGCAGACAGGAACAAGACTTGGTTAACTGTCAGAATTATTTTGCACACAACAGGAATCGGACCACTGCCAGAGTCTGAACCAGTGGGTCACGGTTATAATGAGTAATCAAAGTGTGCATCATTTCTACACCAATACATGATATAACTTTTGTAACTTTTGTTGATGGTTTTTAATTAATGCAAAACCATGATTTTTTCCCCCTCCAAATGAAACAAAATACCCCGGGAATAGAGAGATCGAGGAATTTCAAATCTGACAATAAATGCCAGCAATCAGCCAAATTACAGTGCATAAAACTGAAATATCCTGCTCTTTTAGTGGCAGCTATATCAATTTTGCACACTGATTTTCATCATGAAACCGTTATCAATTCAGTAGTTATTAGACTAATCTTAATTTTGAAAATAAAAATATCTTAGTCTTTGTCTTTGTTCTACTAAAGTACTGTCTTTCCAAATAGTTCGTGCTTCTGAAAAAGCAACAGTTCTTAAAGTAAAAATAACCATTGTGGCATTTACCGTAGTTCTAAGTAAAGCCTTGATCTTTAGATCATGAAACGTCATCCAGAAAGTCGTACCTAAAAAGAGCACGTCAATAAAGCGTCATCTCGACAAAGTTGGTGTGATCTGTCTGGTGGCTCCACAGAAAACGTCAATAGGTTTTGACAGTCAGACAGACAAACGTGAACAAGTGCAATGTATAGATTCTGGCTGTTCATATATATATATATATAAATGTAAAACAAAAATGACAGGCTGTTACTTATAAAATTTTTTTTAAAAATTCCAATTGAATTAACAAACCCCTCTATAAGAGCATAAAAGTAAGAGAGAGAGAGAGGGAGAAAGAGGTGTGTGTGTGCGTGTGCGTGTGTAATTAAAAAAGGGCGTGCATGCTTCTATGACATAACATATGCTCCTGGTATCTGCTATAAAGAAAATAATAAATAAATAAATAAAATTAATAATTAATAATAATATGGGTGGAGTAGACCTTCCAAATGCTGCCAGATTTTTTTTTTTTTTTTTTTTTTTTTCAAATGATGAAGAAAAATCATGGAAAATTATGATATAATGTGTCTATCATCATGTATAAATTATGATTTATCATAAATCAACATACTTTAATTCAAAACGCATGAGCATGTCCTGACTTTGCTGGTCAGAGAATGCTATGCCTATGCTGCTTTATAATTAAATGCCACTTTTTTTCTTTTCTTTTTTTAATTATCAGCAAATGCGTCAACAATTTCTCTTTTACCAGAGACAATAAAGCATTCTTTTAGTTTTATCTAGGAAGTCCAGGCACGGGAGGGGGACAAGAAGGATACTGGTTTTGCCTGCTGCGTCCAGCCCCAGCATGAGAATCCTCATCTCCTTGTTGCCAAAGATCTTTGACAACAGCTTGCCCATCCTGGCCTCTGCTTTGTCCACACACCCTCACCCTGAAAATACACAGAAAAAAAAAACAAACAGCTGAGTTAACTATCATGTCTGCCAATGCACTCTCACTCTCAAAATATGCACACAAAAACCCCACAAAAACTTTATGAGTTACCTATCATGTCTGCCAACGCACCATCACTCCGAAAATACACAGAAAAATACAGAGTTATCTATTTATTTATCTTGTCTGCCATGAACGCTACACCTCAAATTACACAGAAAAACAGATTTATCTAATCATTTATCTTGTCTGCCAACGCACCCTCACTCTAAAAATACACAGAAAAAAAGAACAGAGTTATCAATTTATTCATTTTGTCTTTCAACGCACCCCTACCCTGAAAATACACACACACAAAAACAGAGTTATCTATCTATATATTTATCATGTCTTTCAACACACCCTTACCCTGAAAATACACAGAAAAAACAGAGTTATCTATCTATATATTTATCATGTCTTTCAACGCACCCTTACCCTGAAAATACACAGAAAAAACAGAGTTATCTATCTATATATTTATCATGTCTTTCAATGCACCCTTACCCTGAAAATACACAGAAAAAGAGTTATCTATCTATCTAGTCTAATGATGCATCTTCCACCCCAGTAATACACAGTTAAAAAACAACAACAACAAACAAAAACAAAAAGTGTTTATCTGTTCATTTATCATTGTTGCTTAATCTTTGCACTTCTGAATTGTTGTTGATGTTGTTGCTATTTTGTTTTTCCACTTCGGATTTTTTTTTTTCCCACTTCAGTTCTACATTTTGTTGTCAATAATATATTTTACTTGTCTACTGCATAGATACATACACAAATCACTGTTTCAATCTGTGAGCTTGAATCTCCAGTCTTTTCACCAGTCCATGGAATATATATATATCCAATCAATAATTCAATACTCACTAATCTCAAACAAAACAGCCGTGTCACAACAGCAAATTGTTCTCAGAAACAATTCAACCAAAGCGAAGAATAGTACACAACAAATCTGATGTTATCATGTTTGGTTTGACACTCAAACACAACAGTTCTTTTGTATGCCAACTTGTATAGATCCATCTGATCTTCATGAACAGGCGAGCTGAAGCTACAACAATACTTGAACTGCCAATGTGTGTTTGGATGATTTGTTCTCAGTAATGCACATTTTATACACAAAATTGTGAAATCCAAAAGTGTAGGAACAATCTTTGCATTTCACTGGACAAAAGTGTATTCTCATTCTGGGTGAAAACAAAAACAGAAGTGGAGTTAAACAGTTGACAGTAAACACTAACATCAGTTACTACAGTTGACAGTAAACACTAACATCAGTTACTAAGTTTGTAACAATGAAGTAATTAATGTAAGTAATAACCATGTCATCAACAGCTCCCTCTCTTTCAGAATAGAGAAACCAAGCTTTCAGTTTCAAGGAGGCATCAAACATTAAGCATGCAGACTAAATCAATGATCAATAAATAAACGATACATATCTGCTTTTTTTTTTCTTTTCTTTTTTTTTTAAAAGCAAGTCTTCAGGTTCTGTTTCAATGTCAAGCACTCAAAAAATAAATTGACTACTTCAATAAAAGTTAAAACTACGAAGAAAAACAAAACAAAACAAATTACTGAATGTTTGCTATTGTCACAGTCCTCCACTAACACCATAATCTCTTGAGCACCATTTTCTCTTTCCTTGAATTTATACTGTCAAATTTGGTCATTTTCTAAGGTCATCTTTTCCTCTATTATAGCACCTAATTGTACTGTAAAGTTTCATATTTTAACAGATTAATATAATGGTAAAAAAACAGTGAAATGTGAGCAAAACATGACTTGGATCATTTTTAGTATTACTGGTACCCCCCCACCCCCACCCCCAACCCACTCACCCACATCCCTTCCCCACTCCAGGTGTTTTTGGTTAGGTTGTACAGCAGGAAACTCACCTAAGCCATTCAAGTTTTGCCACTGGTTTTGAATTGCACTGAGCCTTCTGAATGCAATGCCCACCCTGTGTACTTACTCAGTTCAGTAACTCACCACTAGTTGTAGAACTTCTGTGTCTTCAAACTGGACTCGTCACATTCAGCTCTAAAAAAAGTAAAATGGCTCCTTTTGTCGGTTTCTGATCGGACAGCCTGTATTTAATTATCAATATGCTGCACAATTTTAGTTCTCACATACTTTTTTTCTGCTACACTAGAGGTGAGTTCCAAAGTCCCAGCCACTGTCATGATGGAATTTAAGAAGGTTCTATCTTACACGAACATGGCTAAAAATAGTGTTAGTAATGAAACAATTACACGCTGTAACATATACTGCTTCCAATGGATTATGTCTGCTGACCTGTCACTGCACTACTAGAAGTAATTTTCATTAACCACCTCTTCACAGAAGGGGGGCCTGGGGGGTGGGGGACTAGTAGAAATTTGGGAGAATGTGACTTTAAAAAAAAATCTATTTGTCCCCAGGACAACAAAAAGCGATTTGGGAATTTCTAACCCTGAGATAGGTCAGTCTTTTTAGACCTGAGTGACCACAAGACCTGACCACCTTATGACATTCCTTCTTTGCCCCACAACACCTGAATGCCAACAAAAAGATCAAGTTAACGTGTTTTCTTCCTAAAACCTTCCTCTTTACAACACTTACTTCAATCTTAAATGAAACACAGTGATTTACATTACTAATTTACAACCAGAAACAACATTATTTAAGTGGAAGAAAGTATCAGATTACAAATAAATCATTAGATGACAAATGAAAAACACCCTACCTAATACTGTAATTGTAAAACTACATCAAAACTCAAATAAACCTCAAAATGAAGTGCACACTGGCAAACATATTTCCAGAACACAAGGCTTCAATTTACTTAACTTACCATCACTCCTGAATGTCAAGCTTCATCAACAAGTCACTGTTTCGTCCACAGGAGTAACTAGTGTACAGACCTGTGTGCAAACAAGCAAAGAGAGTGGGAAGATGTGGGAAAGGACAGACTGGAGCCCTGATGGGGCAGAGAACCATGAATGATGAATGCCTCTTTCTCTGCTCCATCCCTCCTGCCGTCCCTGGGAAGGAAACAAGGACAAAGTTCCCAAAGAAGGGAAGACTAGCAAGCCGTAGAGATGTCACTGTGACCAGCACAGATCAAACACTGTCAAACCCTTTCTCATGGCTGCCTAGATGCCCAGTTTCTGCCTTCAACGATCCAACCCACTTCCACTCCCAGTCCAAGCCAAATGAAATAACAAGAAGCAACAAAACCTTTGTTCTCGGAGAAAACACACACACACACACACAAACAAAAACAACCTGGAGCAAAGTGGGAAACAAATGCAACTATGTTTCAGTAACTAAGCCCAGAGTATGTACATTGTTAATGTGAGGACCATTCTACCATATTCTGATAAATTTCCTCTTAACCTCCCCCCCTACCCCCACCCCCTTCCGCCCACTCCCCCCAAAAAACACCAAACCTGAAGTTAAAGATTTACATAATTCTACTTTCAAGTTATTTTTTTCCACATCAAATTACAAATTATACACACAGCTAAAAATTTAAAAAAAGAAAAAGACAAAAAAGACAAAAAGCCCCTTGGAAAAGGGTGGAAGAATGACATCAATATAGGACAAGATCAAACCGTCAAAGTGATCAGGAAACAAGTGAAACATGAACATACTCAGCAGGAAATAAGTGTGTGACCTGAACAAACAAAAAATGCAAAAAGACGCTGAAAGAATGAGGACATTTTTTTTTTTTCAAACAAAACCCATGCAGAAAAGACAGTCTTTCCAGTTTCCAGTCTGTCTTTTTTTCTTCTTCTTTTTATCACTTGTCTTACAAATTCTTGGTATCAAATATCAATCCCAATAGATGCAGATTGGCATCTGACATAATTACAAAGCAGGCATTGCAGAAAGCTGAACACCTGTCTCACCAAAAGCATGAATAAAACATTATCTTGGTATAACATCTGGGTTTCATCTCGGCAAACCTACAAAGACTTGTAAACTAAGTCACTTAGCAAGGAAAACTGCAAACATATTCATATTCATTCTAATTTGTTTTTATACTCACACGCATATGAACATAAACACACTTGACTGCACAAGCAACTTAATTTAAAACAAAGTCAAATGAGCGAACACACACACAAGTCCTCTATCTATGCATATGTGCATTTCACCACAAAACTGACTGTTCACAGCAGTTACTATTGTTCATTGTGTCATTTCAAGGGTCCGTCACGCAAGGAAGTAACTGCCCTCTCAAAATGAGTCATCACTTCACTTGCGTATAGATATGACGCACACTAATCCCACACCATTACAGCTCCATTGACATGATACTCCAGCTGCCGGAAACATGGACGTTACTAACATGTCATATGAACAAAACTCACACGCAAGAGTCGTGGGAATAAATGTATCCGGTACCATCCTCAACGCTGAATCATCGCTTATCAAACTGACCTATAATATACTCTTTTTACTTCCGGCTAACAACGGAAGACACATAAAAACGAATGTAATCTCTTGCTTACATTGACAGTAAAATAGAACTAATCAACCTTAGCCAACCCAACCAAATCTGGCATACTCAGCTTCCTATTAATAGTATTAAATACTAGCCTATTGACACAATAACACTTACTGAGTCAGAGCAAATTTGAAAATCGTGTCTGTGAAACTGATCTAGCACAAGGAAGGGGTTTCTCTATATAATAAACATCCCCAGCAACTAGACCCATACAAAAATGATATACATGTATACACATAATATACATTCTGTGCCAGGCAGAGTGCAGCTAGCCACTAGGGTCCTTATTATTGTCAAGTATTTCATACCATCTTTTGTCACTGGTATCTCTGAACACTACAGTGTGTAGCTCATTTGCTTTTCATCTTTTTTCTTTCCTCCACAATATTACTGTTAATGTGTGGGAGTTAACACCGACTAAAAATTTTTGGACGCACGTAAACTAAAATAATCTGTTCAAGGACAAATGTGCAGGTATGCATGCTGAACACACACACTCACACACATATATATGCACACACAAATGGGAACAAAAATTTACAGGGGAGAGGTTGTGGCATTTTGTACTGTCACATACTTCACCTCCAAAAATAATTAAAACAGAAGAACATAACTTTTTTTTTTTTAATAAATGTGTTACAAATACAACTTTAATCAAACAAGGTACCACCTGCAACTAGTCCACAACTAAACTATTGTCTGAAAAACTACATCCTAAAGCACACAAATACTGAAACACATATTTACTTCACCTGAAAAGGACAGTTTCAACAGTTTCTGATTAAGTTTCTCACTTAGTTTCTGTGTTTAAAAGAAGGGGCCATCTCCACTTCTAAATAACAATCTAAATATAGTTAAATATCAGTATTTAATAAGTGCCACCCACAACTGTGCCAAAGCCTTGCACACACACACACACACACACACACAGAGAGAGAGAGAGAGAGAGAGAGAGAGAGAGAGAGAGAGAGAGAGTGACACATATACACATGCACAGAAAGTAGCTAACTGAGGAAGCTGTTAAACATTCACAGTGGTAAGGATCCGGCTGCCCAGAACCCATTCTACGAAGCTGCTTTCCTGACATTGTATTTGTAAAGGAAACCGATGGCATCATGTTGTTCCTTGTACGCACTAGTGTGCACACACTGCTTTGGTTTTATTGCACATGTGTTTGTCATCACCTGCACAGAGAGTAAGTAAGACTAAGAGACTGAGCAAGTTCACTTGTGGAAAATCTTCAATTTCTCAAATGATCTGTTTATAAATACATCACCAGGATTGAACATGAACAGATCCTTTTCACTGTTTCAGTAAAGAGCCAAATGTAGCTTTCTATTTTTAAAAATATGAACATTCCCTTTCAGTAAAGAACAAACTGTAGCTTTCTATTTCCGATTTGATAACAGATCAAATGACAAAACATTCAGCCAACATTTCAATGTCCATGAATCAGGAATTACTTCTGAAATCATCCCGGAGCCTGTAAACTTCTGTACAAACATATTATTAACTAAACTAAAACCAACAGAGACAAGTCTGCAGCAGATCTGCTAAAAAGATAAGCCAACATTACAAAGAAAAACAGTGAATAGCTTAATAACTTACTCAGAGTTATGTCTGAAATCACCACCAGGCCTTGCAAGTGCAATGTCTATTTCAGCACCAAATCAATCATAATGCAAACAACAAAGCAATCAACAGCTCCACAAGCTGACAGAGATAAATACAAATTACCCGTTATCATTACTGGTGTAGCCTATTCCCTTTTCTGTTTTCAAAAGCTTTTCCTGTTTTGGGGATTATTTATTTATATTTATATCAAATGCACTACACAACCCATCATCTTAATCTATCTGTCACAACAACCCCTCACCATATAGATCTAGTCATCGTAGTCTACATACATTCTTTTTCAGAGAAAAAGCCACTGGTCATGAAAATAATTGACTGCACTGAGTGACAGGCCTTGGCACTGCCCTTGGGAATGGAAACTGTCACTCAGTTCATGGTGCCGTGATACTGATAGCCAGAACCTTGCTTCTCTAAAATGAAACTGCCTAACATGGTGTTCCACAGTATGACATGGTGTTCTGTTTCAGTTTCAAGGTGTCAAAGCTTGCTGATGGATCCATATAAATATAATACGCTACACCACATCTGCTAAATAACCCACTGAAAAACTGGTATTGTGACGACAAAATGGTGCACTTTACATGCTTGACAGCACTTGAAAATTGGAATTTAGCCACTCATCTCCACTGCAGTAACATACTGTGTTTTCAGTGTTTCTGGCGATCAACAGCTCTTCCTTGCAAGCTGCTATTTTTTTCAGTCTTTGCCTTTAATTTAGAAGGAGTAACTTCAGGAAGCTTTTACATACACAGTTTACACCAGCCCTAACCTCAAATCATGGAAACCCTGGTCAGCAGTTTAAACTTTAATACACATAATGACATATGTAGTGAGAGATTATTATGAGTTTGATGGAAGCCCTGGTCAGCAGTTTAAACTTTAATACACATAATGACATATGTAGTGAGAGATTATTATGAGTTTGTTGATGATCTAGTTCAAAAACCTGGTGAGCCTGTCCTCTGATTAGTATGTAAATGTAATACGATTTCAGAGTTTACATCACATTAAGTTATTTACAAGTTAATTATTCGGAAAACTTCTTTTTGCTTGGGTGGGGTGGGTTGGGGTGGTTTGTGTACTAATTTTTTACCATCCAAACTACAATATGGAACTAGAAAATCATTCAATCAATCCCGCTTTTGGCTTGAGTTATTATCTGTCGAAAAGACGCTGCCTTTTACAAGTTTTAGTCTGTTGATTCGACTATTCTGAAAATGTCCGAAATATGGGGAAGTGGAATTTCAATCGTTACCATCTCAAGATTCTTCATTAGATACTAAATTAGCAAACGAAACGCCGCACCCATTTTCAAACAGCCACCAGACATACAGAAAAGCCGGGTCGGTAAAAAGACGGCAGTGCACAACGAACTTCGGAAGGCTAAATATGATTCTGTAAAGACAGTGGTCTCGTGGAACCATGGATACGTAATGCCAATGCCACATCAGTCATCATATTACACAAAAAGATGCAATCTATCTAAATTTCATGCTGTCTCTGCGTAAGGGTCGTGTCGAACTCAGACAGTTGTCGATACCTTCAGGCTAATAAAACAAGCAGAAAGTTTCACCCACGGGGATTGAAAAAAAAAAAAAGGAAAAAAAAATTGCCGGACGCCCCACCTACCTGCTCACACTGATGGCTTTTTACGACGGTTGTTCCGACAGTATCTTGAATTCCTCCACCCAAGGCAACTTGTTATATTTGTATTCAAACAAAATAAGTGTCCGTGTCAGCAAAGCGTACACAAGTTAGAACCTAGACCTTGTATTAAGTAGCCGATTGTTCATCGAAAACGCCATCCTGGAAATGCCGAATGGCGGTTGTGACCTCACACTTCCGCCTGGACTAGAAAATAGTTCTCAAGCATTTTGTTTATAATGTTAGCTGATCAAGGTTTTGACTAATCTGGAAAGGACTGTACGTATCCACTATTTTAAAATGTTCACTCGTTCCCGAAAAAACACCAGAAAGTCTTCCGTGATTTATTCAAGCGGAAGAATCTGTTGTTTCTGGACAGTGCCCCCTCTCGGTTTATTTAACGAGAGACAACTTGTTAGACAGCGAAGAAGGCAGGCTCTTTGCCCCTGACAGCTCATATTGACTGAAGAGAGAAAAGAGCGAGAGATTTGTTCACGTGACATCTTGCAAAGAAAAAGATGCTCAGTACGTCTTGCATCATCTGGGCAACACTGCTGAAGCTGTTGGAGTCAAAATCGTCAGCGTTGCATTGATATGATATGATATGATATGATTCAGTTAGAAAAGATATATTTAGATACATGATTCGGACTTTAGTAAAGACCGTTTAAGTTTCGACAATGGGTGTTCTCTGCATATGACAATGCGCCGCAACAACAATTATAATAATGATAACAGTGAAACACATCTACAGCATACTCTTAAAGCATGTAACTATTGCACTGAGCTACTTTAGAGTTCGTTTTATATGCTCTTCAAATGAAAGAGAATTGCGATTACTACAAAGGAACATTACAGAACAAACACACACACACACACATTACAACAACAACAACAAACAATAATCAGACAAAAACTATTTGTTAATCATTTCATATCCTGGCCTCATTATTTGTTAATTTTTAGTTGAAAAACCACTGAGGCAATTATGTGTTTGTTCTGTATTGTCCATGTGTTCTGTGTGGCTTGTTCAGGATTAAAGAGGCTATGCCAGTTTTGAATAAAAGCTAATTTGTGTTGGCACATTTCTTTTGTCTTTGCAGCTGTGTGCACATGTCAAGTGATTGGTATAAGGACAGGCCCGGCGCTTCCTTTTTTGAGGAAGTATCTGGGTTTGTTCTAGTGTACCTTTTATTTACCTGTATGCTAGCTGAATCTGTAGCGTAAGCAGCACTGACTTGAAGTTGTGTACCTTGTGAACGGAGAGAATTACCACTCTTTACTATTTTGTTAATAATCAGACCAGAAACAAAACCAAAACTGCACTGCACTGCACGCTCAGATATAGATGCACCTCCACGTACGCCTTCAGCACACTCAGAGCAGGCAAGCAGTGATGTCATTCATTATCAAACATCAGCATTACTGATCCACATAACTATAAACTGCTCACTCATGGACATCAAGGAAATGACAAAACAGAACTGATGTCCTAAACAGCAAAGCAGGTCATGAGAAAACTGCTGTATATAGTTTCATCACTGATAATACAGGAAGTTTTGGACTTATGTCTTAGGAACTGCATGGGTGGTGTTCATCCACCTGTTGTTTTAAAAAAGAAAGAAAAGAAAAAAAAGTACAGAGGAGAGAGGGGGCAGAGAGAGAGAGGGGGGGGGGGGGGGGGGAGGAATGATGAAAGACTGAGAGCTGGAGATAAGATTGATTGAGACTGACAGAAAAAGTGGAGGGTGGGTGCCATAAGTGGGGGTGCATCTAGTGACGGCAATGAAAGAAAGAGAAAGAGGGGTGGATATACTGAGGAAGAGACTGACTAAGACATATGGGTTACAGGAGAGACCTCCAGGGGGTGGGGGTGGGGGACTGGCCAAGAAGAGAGAGAGATTTGAATACTGATGATGTATGTCTGTGCCATATGTGTCTCAGTGCGTGCGTCACTGAGTGCCGTGTGTGTCAGTGTGTGTGTGTGTGTGAGACAATGTGTGTCCATGCATGTCAGTGTACTCATACTTAGCATCCGCCAGTCCGGCCAACTTGGCTGTGAATGTATGATGTGATTAGAGACATACATTAACACGTACAGATCCATGAAATAGTAGAGACAAGATGACACAAAATTCTTTATTCCTAAAAATGATAGATAAGCACTTTTTTCATCCAGTCAGAGAGAGAAAGAGACAGCCGGAGAGAGAGAGGGAGACGGAGACAGACATATACTAGACATAGAGACACAGAGAAAGAAAGACAGACAGATAGACAGGCAGGTGGGCAGACAGTGAAACAGACAGACAAAGAGACAGAGACACCCAGTAACTGCAGTGAACTTGAATAGTACTTGAACAGAGAGTTTATAACTTAGCTTTAAATTGAATTCATTAAAATACGACTAGTTGATAATAATAATGATAACAGTAATACACAGAGCAAGCTGTGCAGGGAGGGGAACTACACACCCCTGACAGCCCCGCCGCGAGCAGAGCACAGCGGCAGCCAGCGGTGAAGCAAACCGATGGTCAACACGGCAACACGGCACGGGGCAAGATGCGAGAGAAACGGGAGAGGAGTGACTCCCCATTGGCCAGCGATGAGGAGCAGGAAAAAAAACGACCAAGTGTGGATTGCGGATCTCACACACAGCAAGAAGGGAAAACGGACCACGCAGACATGGAAGCAGCCGGCACCTGACGGCTGCTGTCTGAACACTGGACCGAGTTCACCTCCACGACCCTGGCTTCGTCTAACGGACTGACGATAATGGACAGTGAAATAAACACTACTCCTCATACTCATGGCGAATAACACTCTTAGCATTGGAACGCTAAACGTGCATGGACTAAGAAACAAATTAAAACGAAAAGTGGTATTCAATTTTATAAGAAACCAAAATCTAGATATTGCATGTTTACAAGAAACATATATCACAGACGATCTAATACATGAAATTGAGAGAGAATGGCCAGGAAAAGTTTTTCATAGATCAGGAACAAATAGAAGTAATGGATTAACGATATTCATAAATAACAAGAAACAAATCACTATTGAGCACATAAAAGCAACGGATAGAATACTATTAATTAAGGTAATGCTAGAAGACAAAGTGAATGTTATTGCTAATTGTTATGCTCCAAACTTTACAATGGATAAATTAGCATTTATAACTCAACTCGGCGATCTATTGAAGGACCAAGAATATGACAACCTGTGGGTAGTGGGGGATTTCAACACAACAGTAAGCCAGCTGGACAATATTGCTGGCAAACCACACTCGATCCGAGAAACAGAAGCGCTTACCAACCTGTTAGCATCACTCGATCTTATCGACACGTGGAGGACACTCCACCCTGACGACAAAGAATACACTTGGTCCAGACCAAACCCATTCACAGCAAGAAGAATCGACTATATATTTTGCGACTCTTCCACACAACCATTGATAAAAAAGACAGATATAAGGGCGTTCCCGCAATCGGACCACAAACTCGTTAAAGTAGTCTTCAGTACAAACAACTTTCAGAGAGGTCCAGGATACTGGAAATTCAAGAATTCCTTGCTAACAGATCAAGCTTTCCTAGTCGGAACAAACACTTTTATTGATGAACATTTTGCACAATATAAACACGAAAATCCACAGACAGCTTGGGAAATGTTCAAAGTTAAGTATAAATCTTATTGTATTCTATACTCAAAAACAAATAAATCCCAACGTCAAAACAAGCAAACTGCCATAAAAACGCTAAACGAAGCAGAATACCAATTGTCACAAGACCCAAACAATAAAGAAATCCAAACAAAAATACATAAAATGAAGAAAGACATAGAAATACAGGAACTGAGAGAAGCTCGAGGAGCACAGGTCAGATCCAGAGTCAAATGGATAGAACATGGTGAGAAAAACACCAGATACTTTCTCCAGTTAGAAAAAATAAAGGCAACATCAAACACAATATCTTGCCTTCAAATAGATGAAACGACAACAGACAGTCCGGAAAAGATACTTGGAGAAATAAAAGAATATTTTGATAATCTATACAAAGAAGACAAATCGTTAACTGGGGGAGACATACGGGAACATTTCCTATCTGACCAGGATTTTCCAGTCCTGACACAAGAACAAAAAGAAGACTGTGACAAAGAGATTACTGTGGAGGAACTCACCCATGCACTCAATGTGCTAAATAAAGATTCTGCACCTGGAAGCGATGGTCTTACACCATCTTTCTATAAACAATTTTGGGACCGACTGAAAATACCACTTTTCAATTGTATAATCGATGCCCTGGAGCAAGGCGAATTATCCTTTTCAATGAGAAAAGGAATCATAACATTAATACATAAAGGAAAAAACCTTGAAAGAAACAATCTAGCAAACTACCGACCTATTACTCTTACCAACACAGACTACAAACTATTTTCCAAAGCTTTGGCTATACGACTGCAAAACGTAATCAAAACAATAATCAACGAAGATCAGATAGGATTTATAAAGGGTAGAAACATTGCTTTTCATTTGAGGTTCTTTGATGATCTCACAAAATACTTAGATAGAACTGACCAGCAAGGTGCACTGATCGCATTAGACTTCTCAAAAGCCTTCGACACGATATCAAAAAATTGTATAAAACAGGCACTTCGCATTTTTAATTTTGGTCCAAAATTCGCAAGTTTAATTGCAACTGCAATGAGAAATACAGAAAGTTGTATACACAATGGTGGCTGGCTATCCGACTGGTTCCCAACTGAAAGAGGAATAAGACAAGGATGTCCACTCAGTCCCCTCCTTTTTGTTATAGCTGTAGAAATCCTTGCCATCCGAATTCGAAACAACAAAGAAATTGAAGGAATCAAGCTCTCGCATCAAAGCTTCAACGACAACGGGCAACCCAATATTTCCAAAATAAAGCAATTTGCAGATGACACTACGCTAACAGTTAGAAATGGAAAAGATATACAGATAGCCATAAATATTATCGACGAATTTGAAAGCTTTTCAGGACTAAAACTAAATAAAAATAAATCCGAAGGAATATGGTTGGGTTCAAGGAAAAAAGAAGTTGGAACCTTTAATGGCATACCTATGAAATCTGATAAAATAAGAATTCTGGGCATATATTTTTCAGCAGACAGAGAAATTTCGGAAATTGAAGAGAACTGGAAAGCTAGAATAGAAACAGTAATTAGAACTATTAAAAGATGGGAACGTAGGAACCCATCACTCTTTGGCAAGGTTATACTTGCAAAAACACTCCTCCTGTCACAATTCACTCTTCTGCTACAAGTAGCATCGATCCCAGAAAAGACAATAAACTATATAAATACTCTCTTGTATAGATTCCTGTGGAAGAAAAAATATAACAATAAAAGAGCATTTGAGAAAGTGAAACGGGGAGTTCTGAGTCTCGACAAAGCACACGGAGGCCTAAATATGATAAATGTTGAACACCAACAACAAATGTACTTGGTAAAATGGGCAGTAAAATTCCTCAACGAAGAAAAAGCACAATGGAGCATCCTTGCAAAACAAAATATTGCACCTTTTGAGAACGCACACTGTGCTTTTAACTGTAATGTCGCTCCAAAAGAAATCAAACACTTAGAAAAGGTACAATCAGTCTTCTGGAGAGATGTGCTAAAAACAGTAGCGTCCTTTAACAAGAACAGACTGACAGACAACATAAAAACGGAACCTCTTTGGAACAATAAACATATAAAATACAAAGGAAATACCTTGTTCTTCATAAAGTGGAGCAAAGCGGGTTTTTCCGTTGTGCAAGACCTATGGCTAAATGGAAACCTCTTAACGTACCAAGAAGTTTCAGAAAGAATTGGTCCTCACCCAAACCTGTTATTTGAGTACAACGCAATCATAAATGCACTACCACGCGCGTGGAAACTTCAGCTAGCACATGATAATCTAAAGGAAGACATTCCGTATAATATAGCAACTGAAGAAGGAAACGTAACCACCCTGTCTAATAAACAAATAAGGGAAATATTTGCCCTTCAAAAAAACCATGAAATTTGCACGGTGCAATTCTGGAGACGAAAATTAGATATCAATACTCAAGATTATTTCAGCTTAGCCTATGAATGCACGCAGGAAACTCGACTGAGGTTATTACATTTCAAATTCATACACAACATCTACCCAACAAACATCATGCTACAAAAAATGGGTGTTACAGATACTAACAAATGCCATTGGTGCCAAGAAACCGACTACATTGAACATGCATTCTATGCATGTCCCAAGCTCACCACTTTCTGGACCAACGTAAAACAATTTATACTTACTAAGTATAACACTTGGATCCCAATGAACGAGAAGATAGCACTATTTGGTGCAACTAAAACTGATATATTATCAAATTCAAAAAGAAAACAAGTAAACATTATCTTATTGGTTGCAAGGCTTGCTATCTCCAAATTTAAATACGGCAAATGTAAGAATCTTGAACTTATATTCGAAACAGAGCTGCACCTTAGAAATCTGGAAGGAATATAAAAAAATTTATTAAAAACAAAAACAAAAAACAACACACACACACACACACACACACACACACACACACACACACACACACACACACAACAAAAACTAAAGCAAATCAAAACAAACAAAAAACAAACAAACAAAAAACAAAACAAAAAAAACCGAGTGACCAGGTGGTCACATCAAACATACACGTATTGTTCTTGCATAGTTATAGTGCCTCCAGAGAGAGAGAGAGAGAGAGAGAGAGCCTAGTTTTCTCTTTCAGACACTGTAATTGTGTGCGGGGTCATTGTGTGTGTGTTTATGTTTTTTCTTCTTTCATGTTGCATGATATTGAAGACGATGGATAATGCCATTGGGAAGATCTGTTATAAGGAAATGGAAAAAAAAAAGGAAATGAAAATAAAGAAGAGAGAGGAAAAAAAAGATAACAGAAAGAAAGGAGAAAAATGATGACGGAAGAAAAAGAAGGAAAAAAAAAACGAAAAAAAGAAGAAAAAAAAAGAGAAAGAAAAAAGAAGAAAAAGAAGAAAAAAAAAAAAAACAAAAAAACAACAAAAAAACACGAAAATCTTCCATGGATGCTGAGACAGCCCTGCACATTTGCAGAACTTGAACACATCCCCTGATTTCTCCTTAAAAAAAAAAAAAAAAAAAAAAAAAAAAAAAAAAATGATAACAGTAATATGATAATAATAATGATGATGATGATAATAATAACAATAAGAGTAATGATGATGATTTATGATACTACTAGCACTACTACTACTGATGATAATAATAATAATGATAGTAACAATATGATAACGATCATGATGATGATAATAATAATAAGAGTAATAATGATAACAACAACAATAACATGATGATATTATGATAATGATATTATATATGCTGATGATAATAATAATAATAGCAATGATAATAATAATGATGATTACGACGACTACGACAATGATAACGACGACTACGACAACAACAACAATAACAGTAATAATAAAGATGATGATGATAATAATAATAATAATGATATAATGGTTATGGAAACAGATTGAATAACAGATTGAGTATGTAAATGAATCAACACTGTGTGTGTGTGTGTGTGTGTGACGTGTGTGTGTGTGTGTGTGTGTGTGCGAGTGTATGCGTGCGTGCTTACTGAAGAGAAACAGGGAGATCGTGGGGGAAACTTCATCTGGTGGCTATTTCATACAGTAAATCGCAGATCTCGTGATATTCATGGCAGACTGTAATTTCTTTTGTTGACGCAGCCTCTATATCACGTGATGCATCACGTGCACTTAACATGGCTGCCGGCTTGTGATCGCGAACCAGACGTGTTTGTGGTTGGGAGTTCTGTTTAAAAACAATACCTCCCCTGCAGGGAAACGGTCTTTACGGACATTCATAGTTCGTTTGAAACATCCTCTATTATAACGGTGAGTATTTAAAAAGAATGTGCAGGTTTTGTAATTTATTTCTCAATTGTTTGACCATCAGTACTGTCAGTTCGTAGCAGCCGACACAATTTTTGGCTCAGCAGTGCTGAAATACTTGTCGTGTAGAGTGTGATAAATTTTACGAGTAGTGAAAAAAGAGGCAGATAATAAGCGTACTGGGGGTAATTTAGTTATCGAGAAAACCTGTTCGTAGAATCTAAGATTTAACGATTGTCAGTAATCCACACAAACGCAAGGTGTTTGCATTCGACTGATGCATGTTAATATCTGCACTCATGAACATGTGTCCCTCAAATGACATACGTGTATTTTCTTCTTTTTTTTTCACTTGCATACTTTTTGTGTTTCAGACTTTTGATTTTACATTGCAACGAATAAACAACAAGAATGTAGCAAAAAAACAAAAAAAACAAAACAAAATTGTATCTCATACCTGCTACCTTGTCACGAGAAAAGGTCAAAAGAAAGAGCGATTCAGAATTTGAATTTGGGTTGAACGTCATTCAAACGAAGATCCTTTTAAGTAGATGGATTCAAATTGTGAAATGATTTGTAAATTTATAGAAGATATATTTTGTAATTGTCAGTATTGGACTCTTTGGAAACATCAGCTAAAGACCTCAATGTGTGTGTGTGTGAGTGAGAGAGAAAGAGTATGTGTGTGGGTGTGTGTGTGCATATGTGTGTGTATGTATGTGTGTGTGTGTGTGAAAGAGAGAGAGAGGGAGCTGTGTGAGCTGCATGAACATGCACACATGCCTGCATGTGCGTGCAGTGTATGCATGTATACACACATACACCTCCATGAGTTCTTTGTGACTGTTGGCGTGTCTTCACTCAGGTTTCAAGATGGCGGAAGTCTGGCTGATCTCAGCACCGGGAGAGAACACGCCTCAGAAAACGTGGGAAGCTCTGAACCGTGCCACGTCAGCAGAAAACCTCTCCAGCAACCACAAGTTCAACATCCCGGAACTGAGGGTAAAATATTAAAGAAAACTTTGAACAGTTGCAGAATTGAAAATCTGTAACAATAACGATACTGGGCATTTTTATAGAGTGTTTCTACAGTAGCACTGCTCAAAGCGCTTTACATTGCATTCCCCACTCCGCGCCTCCCCACACCCCTCCCCCCGCACACACGGAAGCACCTGCCAGAATACACTCATGCAACTGAACACTGGAAACCACCCACCCACCCATGACACCCTTCAGAAAACGCATCCCTGCAACACGCACTCGGGCACGTACACACATACACGCGAATGCAAGGATACTGGCTAGCATCCTGCCACACAGACTTAGCAAACAGCTTTTTCACAATCAAGTATGCATGTAAAACCAGATCATACCAAGACTTGCACAAAAAAAAAAAAAAAAAAAATCTATATAGTAATAATAGGCAGCAAAATAGAGGGAAAGAAATGATGGACTGACAATATTACAGAATAGACGGGAGAGCCATTTGTGGAGGCTTAGGCACAGAACCAACAGAGCAGGACTCTGGTGAACAGTTATTTTGTGTGGAGATACAATAACTCTTCACAGGGTAAAGGGAGAGGAGTAACGTTGTAAGAGCAGGACTCTGGTGAACAGTTATTTTGTGTGGAGATACAATAACTCTTCACAGGGTAAAGGGAGAGGAGTAACGTTGTAAGCAAGAATTGCTTGTTGACCTTTTTTGTAAATGTTTGTTTTTGTATTTTTAGGTTGGTACCCTGGACACACTTGTAGGACTTGGGGATGATTTGGCCAAGTTGGACATCTTTGCAGAAAGGTAATGTTATTCATTTGAAGAGTGTTACTGAGTGTTACTTACATTAGTAACAGATATTAGTCATACTGGCTTTACATATGATTTCCAAAGTGCACTATACATAAGGAGGAATATGGCAGATTGGTTAAGCGCTTATCTGCAAATACAGACAGTCCGCGAGGGTCTGGGTTCAAAGCCTGCTCTTGCCCTTTCTCCCAAGTTTGACTGGAAACTCAAACTGAGCGTCTAGTCTTTCGGATGAGAATCGAGGTCCCGTGTGCAGCACGCATTTGGTGAACTGAAAAAGAACTCATGGCAACGAGAGTGTTGTCCTCTTTGGCAGAATTCTGAAAAAGAAATCCGCTCTGATAGAAAAACAAATATGTGCATGCGCTCAAGGCCTGACTAAGCGCGTTGGGTTACGCTGCTGGTGAGGCAGTCGCCTGGCAGGTATGGTGTAGCGTATGGATTTGTCCAAACGCAGTGACACTTCCTTGAGAAACTGAAACTGAAACTGCTGTATATATATATATCAAAAGATCCTTTACGTCTTCAGCAGTGAAAACACAAATGAAGCGCTCTTTTGCCATTCCTGTCAGGGTGTTTGACAATCCGCATCGTGCAGATGGTGAAGAGAAGACCGAACACCTGCAGCCAGCAGGCCTGAGTTTGCCCTGTCAGTCTTCAATGATTCAGAACCAGAAAAGACGGGTGCAATAGCCGAGTGGTTAAAGCGTTGGACTGTCAAACTGAGGGTCCCGGGTTCGAATCACGGTGATGGCGCCTGGTGGGTAAAGGGTGGAGATTTTTACGATCTCCCAGGTCAACATATGTGCAGACCTGCTAGTGCCTGAACCCCCTTCGTGTGTATATGCAAGCGCATTAAAGATCCTGTAATCCATGTCAGCGTTCGGTGGGTTATGGAAACAAGAACATACCCAGCATGCACACCCCCGAAAACGGAGTATGGCTGCCTACATGGCGGGGTAAAAACGGTCATACACGTAAAAGCCCACTCGTGTGCATACGAGTGAACGCAGAAGAAGAAGAAGAACCATAAATAGCTAAACTTAGGTAAGGTCAGTAATTTGGACAAGCTTGTTCCTTATTCCAAACAACCAGTATGTCTTGTTTTGAACGTTTCAACTTGTATGGAGGGGCACTGTGGCAGAACGGGTCAGGCTTTGGATTTCTGATCCAGTGTTGATCAGTGATCAGGGTTCGAGGATTAGTTTCAGCATGGTGCTGTGTGTCTTTGGAAAAGGCGCTTTGCTCCACTTTTCCTTACTCCGCCTGATCTCAGAGGGTTGGGATCAGCAGTAGGAGAGTGTAGAGCTCCCGCTTTCCTGTGCCGTAGACGCAGTGGATAGGAATTCATTTCTCCCATGGCAGAGAAAGCCTATGGGACTTTTAAACTTTAACCTTGAAAACTTGTATTATTTATTCTCCAACCTTTAACCTGAAAACTTGTATTATTTATTCTCCAACTTTTAACCTTGAAAACTTGTACTAGAAGTCACCGGAGAAGGTGCAGGAGGTGGTGGAGGTCTGGTGTCAACCGGAGGGAGCGACGGAAGTGGAGGAGGCGGCGGGTTGGTGTTGTTGAGAGGGCCAGAAATAGAGGGCCCAGAGTGTCCACGAATCGATTGCGATCGCACCTTAATTTTAGCCCGATCTCCCAGTCGAACCATATAATTAAGATAAGATAAGATAAGATAAGAATAGCTTTATTATCTCCAACTGGAGAAATTTGGTCAGGTGCATTATCACAACATAGACGAGTAAACAACATGGTGACCATAGCTGTAAAAGCCAACAACAGCCCCTACAAATATTACGAAGATACAAATGTAAAAAATATCACATACATCGTTTCATACATACATCCACACACTGCACGTAATAACTAGTATTCTTAATGTAAAAACAGAAAGAATTAAGAAACATTATTTGAATATAATTATAAACATAGCTTACTATACTACACATTGGTTATAATAGACAGATAAGATAAGAATAAAGATGAATTGCGGAAAACCACAACCAGATAATCAGCACACACCCGCACCGCACGCCCCCCCACCCCCCTCCCCCCACCACTCACCCCACACACGCGGATAACTTGATTAAACAAGAGTAATAAACATATGTTCTCAAATAAAAGCATTTCACATATTCGCTTTTAAAAACATTGCAATTAATTATTACATCGCAATTATTAAACAGAAATATATTTAGAATATGGACGTTAGCATTAGACATATTCATTGTACATTCATCCTGCATATTGCACATTATTCTTCCTACATATTGCACATTCATTATAACCAATTGTCACGTTTTAAGCTCAGTAAACACACACACACACACACACACACACACACACACACACACACACACACACACACACACACACACCACAACTAGAACAAGGTACAGCCTATCATGCACGGACTTTCACACGTCTCACATGAGAGTGCGCGCGCACACACACACACACACACACACAGTTCTCAAGAATTTAAAAGGTGGATTGAACGTGGAATAAAAGTCTTCAGAGCTCTGGATTTCAACTTTAAAGTTCTGTAGCGTCGTCCTGATGGCAACAGCTCATAATACTTTGCTAAAATATGGGTGTCGTCAGTTGCTATCTGCCTGCTTTTTTTAACCACTCGACTTTCATACAGCTCTTGCATACTAGCTTGTTTCACTCCCACAATTTTACTGCATACACTCATGACATCGTTCAAAACACGCTTACTCCTCACTCCCAAACTTCCATACCAGCACATAAATGAAACTGTAAGCACGGACTCGATACAACATCGATAATAACTTTGAAGAATATTTGAATTTATACCAACATTTCTAAGCTTCTGTAAACAAAAAATTCTAGATTGACATTTCTTATGAATGGAATCAACATTTCTGTCAAAAGTCAGCTTATTGTCTAAGATGGTCCCTAAATATTTATATTCATTGACCCTCTCCACTGTTTGACCATCAATAACAAGGTCAGCTACAGGCAAGGGGTCTTTCCGAAAATCTATTAACATTTCTTTTGTTTTCAATACGTTGAGATCCAGATAGTTTTTCTCACA
Organism: Babylonia areolata; assembly: GCF_041734735.1. Classification (NCBI taxonomy): domain Eukaryota; kingdom Metazoa; phylum Mollusca; class Gastropoda; order Neogastropoda; family Buccinidae; genus Babylonia; species Babylonia areolata. The sequence goes on along the minus strand of NC_134902.1, from coordinate 2,422,389 downwards.
CCAGGAACAGAACTTTTTAATTTCACTGAAATAAATAGCATCAGAGTTGGACAGATCTTCAATTGCTGAGTTATCAGAATATTTTATGACAGGAGTTTCCTCCGTGCCTCTGCAGTCATTTGTGTACAGTGTAAAAAGAACAGGGGACAGCACTGTACCTTGGGGTGCACCAGTAGAAGTAGATTTTAGAGAAGAGTGGGCAGAATGAAAGCGGACGGACTGAGTTCTATTGAGAAGAAAACTTACTATCCAAAGAGTAAGCTAGGGATCAACATCCATGCCTAGCAGTTTGAGGGCAAGGAGATGAGGTTGTATTGTGTTAAAAGCAGAAGAGAAGTCAACAAAAAGGATACGAACGAAAGATCCCATGTTATTCAAATGAAGGAAAGCATTATGAAGGAGAGTTAGGATAGCATCGTCAGTACTTCTGTGTGCTTTATAAGCAAACTGACGACAGTCAAGCTGCTGTTCAGTGAAAGAAAGAAGATGTCGGAGAATAATTTTTTCAAAGCATTTCATCACTACTGAAGTCAGGGCAACAGGACGGTAATCATTTAGTGCGGCTGGGTTCTTTTTCTTGGGGATAGGACAGATAGTAGATTTTTTCCAGATGCTGGGGACAGAGCAGTCCTTCAGAGACCAGTTGAAAATTTTACAGAACACGTCACACAACTGGGAAGCACATGTTTTCAGTAATTTTCCACAGATATTGTCGGGGCCAATTGCCTTCGTGACATTCAGTTTTAAAAATAAAGATTCAACAACTTTTGCATCGATCTCAAAGTCTTCACCTGTGTTCCTATCTTTGATCTTTTCCTGCAACTGTGAGATAACACTATCCAGTTCCCTTCCCAGCTCATTCCTTTCAAACCGACAGTAGAAATCATTCAGTTTATTTGAAAAATCAATCTGTTCATCCTTTTCCATTTTACAAGCTACTGTTTTCCTTTTCGTTTCTCCAGTGATAATTTTTAACCCATCCCATGCATCTGCCATTCTCCCTGTCTGAAACTGTTGCTCTACTTTTGACTTGAATTCCCTCTGTCCCCTTCGTAATTCACCTCTAAGCTTCTTTTGTAGCAATTTCCTATCCTCCTTGTTCCCTGACTGAAACGCTACCTTTTTCTCGTTTAAAATTGTTTTGAGAGACTTTGAGATCCATGGTTTGTTGTTGGGGAAAAGTTTAATTATTTTTGTCGGAATTATCATGTCTTCACAGAAACTGATATAAGATGTAACAACATCAGCTGCTTCATGAACATTCTCACATTGGTCAGTCAACACACTCCAGTCAGTACAATCAAAACATCCTCTCAGTTCATCCACACTCTCTGACGTCCAAACTTTCACACTCTTTTTCACAATCGGCTCTGTCTGTATCTTTGGTCTGTAGGCTGGGATTAAATGTACAACATCATGATCAGATACACCCACTGGTGCAAGGGGAACAGATTTGTAGGCATTAGGAATGTTCCCATAACACAGATCGATTGTCTTGTCCAGTCTGGTCCGGCAGGTAACATATTGTTTAAAAGAAGGTAAGGCTTTCTTTAAATCACAATGATTAAAATCTCCAACAATAAAACACGGGGCGTCGGCAGAGATGAGTTGAAGTTCGCGAACAACACCTGCGATCGTCTCCTGCACGTGCAGCAGATGCCTGGTCAAAGACTGGGGCGTACACAACAGTCAAGAAAATACGGCCGAACTCACGTGGCAGGTATCGAGGCCTCAGCGACACTGATATGAGTTCAAGTTCCTGTGTACACAGTTGCTTCTTCACACACACATTCGTACTGTCACACCACTTCTCATTGACATACAGGCACACGCCACCACCCATTTTCTTCCCCACTTTCTTGCAGTCTCTGTCCATTCTGTACGGAGTGTTAAAACCATCAATCGCAACACATTCGTTCGACACTTTCTCACTAAACCAGGTTTCGGTAAAACAAAGCACACACGAGTTCCTAAAATCATTTAAAAATCGACAGTTTGCTCGTACTTCATCTAAATTACAGTTTCTGCCGTTTGGATTAAGAGATCTGACATTGGATAAAATCATAGACGGCAGTGGGGGCTTAGTTTTATTTTTTCTCAGTCTTCTCTTCACGCCTCCTCTCTTTCCTCTCTTTCATGCTTTCTTTCTCTCACCTTCTCTTTCATTCTCTTCATCATCACAGATAAGATCACGAGGTAAAAGTTGCTCAGTAAAAGCGGATGGGTCGCGCACTGACCGTAAACTGAGAAGAAATGTGACCTGGTTGAAGACAAAATTTGAAAAAAAACAAGAACGCCAGAGAATCGACAGACAGAAAATATGAAAAAACTTAGCCGTATGAAGAGCACAGGAACAGGTGTCATGATGGCTGCCGGAAAAAGAGGTCGCTAACCAGCGGGACAAAGGGGAGGTTACCTACTTCCAGGAGGTTATCGGCCGTAGTTACTTTCGTTTTCTCCGCATAGACAGATAGTAGTTTGCACAGGACAGGAATGTCAGACCCCTGCCAGAGTCTGCACTAGTTGGGTCACGGTAAGTATGTTATTTAAACGTAATTTTAGATAGAAAATTTCCTATTAGTCTCCAACCTTTAACCTTTAAAACTTGTATTAGTCTCCATCAGTTCACCTTTAGCAATTGTAAGCATTATTCTGCTTGCGTAATTCTTAGATGTGACAAGCTGCACGTAGAGACATAATGAGATCAGTGTGTGTGTGTGGTGATTTCAGCGTGACACGCAAGATTGCACAGTACCTGGGGGAAGTGTTGGAGGACACCACGCCCACCAGAGACAAGCTGGTGGAAAACCTCAAGATCAACGATGGTGAGAAATCTGCCTGAATGTTGGATCTGTCAGTACTCACTGTCTGTTCAATATCTGTGAATATTGGATCCGTCACTTTGCTGTGTGGTACAGTAAGCCTTGTGAGAAAAAAAACACACAAAAAAACACCAAAGAAACAAAACAAGAAACTTTGCTATATGAATTAACAATAAACATTCATGCCACTGTGTTCTTGCCACTGTTATTGCCATAGGTTCTTTTGTGTGTGCTAAGTGCATGCTATTCTGGGGACATTTGGTTTATCATGACATCTGAATGACTAGCATCCAGACTACTACTCAAGGAGTAGTTGAGAAGGGGCAGAAAATACTGGTGAGTGTTGGACTTGATCCCTTGAGCTCAGATTGTCTCGCTTCGAAGGTGGACGCGTTTCCACTTGGCCAACTCTCCACATGAAATGATTCCTGTGTGCAGCCACGCCCAGCAGCTATGTGCAACGGTTTGCGTGGGATGGAGCCAAATTCCCCATCAAACAGTCGCTGAAGGACCTGGCCGAAATGATTGGGAAGGTGAGCGTTTTGACGATTGTTTTGCATTTTGGTCCACAGAGCGCTGTCCTCATGTTATTTTTTTTGCCTTTTGTTTTCAGCTGTCTTCTGGTTATTCTGCGTTTCATTTACAGCTGTCTTTTTGTTATGTTGCAAATAAGTCAACAGTTATTGTCACATTTTGCTACCGCATTGAAACACAAATTTCCCCAAACTTTGTCCGACATGGCTTACTTGCATCATCTGGTTAGGAGCATTAGCAGTGTTAGATTCTTGGAAGTCCTTTGATATTTTGTTAATGTTTTCCTTGTTAATGCTTTGCTTGTATAAACTTTACGTGTGAATGTTTTTCCTTGTTAATGCTTTCCTTGTATATACTTTGTGTGTGAATGTTTTCCTTGTTAATGCTTTGCTTGTATATACTTTGTGTGTGAATTTTTTCCTTGTTTATGCTTTGCTTGTATATACTTTGTGTGTGAATGTTTTGCTTGTTAATGCTTTGCTTGTATATACTTTGTGTGTGAATTTTTTCCTTGTTTATGCTTTGCTTGTATATACTTTGTGTGTGAATGTTTTGCTTGTTAATGCTTTGCTTGTATATACTTTGTGTGTGAATTTTTTCCTTGTTTATGCTTTGCTTGTATATACTTTGTGTGTGAATGTTTTCCTTGTTAATGCTTTGCTTGTATATACTTTGTGTGTGAATTTTTTCCTTGTTTATGCTTTGCTTGTATATACTTTGTGTGTGAATGTTTTGCTTGTTAATGCTTTGCTTGTATATACTTTGTGTGTGAATGTTTTCCTTGTTAATGCTTTGCTTGTATATACTTTGTGTGTGAATGTTTTCCTTGTTAATGCTTTCCTTGTATATACTTCGCGCGTGAATGTTTTCCTTGTTAATGCTTTCCTTGTATATACTTTGCATGTGAATGTTTTGCTTGTTAATGCTTTACTTGTATATACTTTGTGTGTGAATGTTTTGCTTGTTAATGCTTTGCTTGTATATACTTTGCGTGTGAATGTTTTCCTTGTTAATGCTTTTCTTGTATATACTTTGCGTGTGAATGTTTTCCTTGTTAATGCTTTGCTTGTATATACTTTGCATGTGAATGTTTTCCTTGTTAATGCTTTTCTTGTATATACTATGTCTGTGAATGTTTTCCTTGTTATTGCTTTTCTTGTATATACTATGTGTGTGAATGTTTTCCTTGTTAATGCTTTGCTTGTATATACTTTGCGTGTGAATGTTTTCCTTGTTAATGCTTTTCTTGTATATACTTTGTGTGTGAATGTTTTCCTTGTTAATGCTTTGCTTGTATATACTTTGTGTGTGAATTTTTTCCTTGTTTATGCTTTGCTTGTATATACTTTGTGTGTGAATGTTTTGCTTGTTAATGCTTTGCTTGTATATACTTTGTGTGTGAATGTTTTCCTTGTTAATGCTTTCCTTGTATATACTTTGTGTGTGAATGTTTTCCTTGTTAATGCTTTGATTGTATATACTTTGCATGTGAATGTTTTCCTTGTTAATGCTTTTCTTGTATATACTTTGTGTGTGAATGTTTTGCTTGTTAATGCTTTGCTTGTATATACTTTGTGTGTGAATGTTTTCCTTGTTAATGCTTTGCTTGTATATACTTTGTGTGTGAATGTTTTCCTTGTTAATGCTTTCCTTGTATATACTTTGCGTGTGAATGTTTTCCTTGTTAATGCTTTGCTTGTATATACTTTGTGTGTGAATGTTTTGCTTGTTAATTCTTTGCTTGTGATTGCTTTGCAGCAACTGAGTCAGGCTGAAACGGATCTGAAGAGCAAAGCCAACGCCTACAACACACTGAAGAGTAACCTGCAGAGCTTCGAACGCAAATCCACGTAAGATTTGTGTGTGTGTGTGTGTGTGTGTGTGTGTGTGTGTGTGTGTGTGTGTGTGTGTGTGTTCTTGCATTTTATGGCACTGTTGTGTTTTATGGTCTGCTGTGTAGATCGACAGAAAGAAATCAGTCATGAATCTGATCAGTTCTATGTAGGCGTGACCCAAACTAAAGAGGTTTGTTTTGTTCATCTTTTCAATTATGAGTGATATTGTTTTTTCATTTATCAAAGCATTCTCTTCCACCTCCTCCTCCCCCTCCTTAATCATCAATGAATGCAAAATTGTCTTAAATTATGTGGCCTTTCACGCCCTGCTCTCGTGGTGACCTCAGTTTCAATTCCCCTCAACTTCCATGATTCGGATGAGTCCTGTCAAAGTCTTTAGTATCGGCAGAGTCATGGAGGGCTGTTGTTGGAAGGATGTAGTGGTGGTCTCCATTCTGGGGGGACGCTTTCTCAGTCTCTCTCTGCGACTAAGCCATTACTGTCATCAGTAGAGGGTGTAGCTGGGGGTGTCTGAAGTACGTTAAATCAGAACAGGCACTACCGAACATCACAGAGGTGACTCAGCAGCAGTGCAGGGTCTCCTCTGGTGTGTGGGCCTCCTGGCGACCTAACATCGATGGTTCCCTGCAGACTGCCGACACTGGGACTGCGACGGACGAACCCGGGTGTGGCTGTGTATGGGGGACTTGGAATAAGTGGCATGGGAGTAATGCCACTGAAAATGACCTCTTTCCACAGGAGTTAAGGAAGTATCGAGGAACAGTTAGCTGGGAGGAACCAAGAGATCTCAATGTTTTGTTTGGCAAGTACGGGTTAATAAGCTCAGAAAGATTTGAGGGTGTGGTATCATAATTCAGGCACTGAAAGCATAGACAGGCAACCTTATATTCAGTTCTGGCTTGAACAGGCAACCGGTGAAGTGTCCGCAGGAGAGCAGTAGCGCTCTCTCTCCTCGACGTTTTAAGGACGAGTCGAGCTGCACTATTCTGTATTTTCTGGAGCTTGTAAAGTTTATCATTGGGAAGGCCAGCTAAGAGAGAATTACTATAATCTAGGCGGGATAAAATGAATGCAACAGCAAGTTTGTTGGCGGCATCAACAGACAGGAAGGGGCGGATTTTACTTATCTTACGAAGCTGAAAGTAAAGAACTTTACACAGGTGGTTCACATGAGTTTCCATCGTGAGGGATGAATCGAGGTAAAAACCAAGATTGCGGACAGAACTAGAAAAAGAAATTTCTATGCCAGAACAAATGATAGATGTTGTATTTATCTGTGTGTGTGTATGTGTGAGTGAGTGCAACAGTGATAGAAATAATGTTCTAGTAGATTGAATGATTGAATTGATTTGATGTGCTCAGGGGAAGCTTGCTCACACGTAATGTGGTGGACTTAGTGAAGAAGGATGACTTTGTTCTGGACTCTGAGTATCTGGTCACCCTGCTGGTCGTCATACCCAGGTCAGTGTGTGTGTGTGTGTGTGTGTGTGTGTGTGTGTGTGTGTGCATGTGTGTGTGTGTGTGGTGTGTGTCTGTGGCGTGTGTGTGTGGTGTGTGTCTGTGGCGTGTGTGTGTGTGTGTGTGTGGTGTGTGTGTGTGTGTGTGTGTGTGTGTGTGTGTATGAATGTGTGTGTGGTGTGTGTATGTGTGTGCGTGCGTGTGTGTGTGTGTGTGCGTGTGATTGTGTGTGTGTGTGTGTGTGCATGTGGTATGTGTGTGTGTGTGTGCGTGCGATTGTGTGTGTGTGCGTGTGGTATGTGTGTGTTTGTGTGTGTGTGTGCATGTATGTGTGTGTGTGTGTGTGTGTGTGTGTGCGTGTGTGTGTGTGTGTGCGTGTGTGTGTGTGTGTGTGTGTGTATGAATGTGTGTGTGTGGTGTGTGTATGTGTGTGCGTGTGTGTGTGTGTGTGCATGTGTGTGTGTGTGTGTGCATGTGTGTGTGCATGTGTGTGTGTGTGTGTGTTTGAGCGTTGGTATGTAATGTGTGTGGTTGGGTGGGTGCGTTGGTGGGGGTATGTCTGTGTGAGAGTGTGTGTGTGAGTTTCTGACCGTGTGTCTATGTGCAAGGTTGTGTGATTGCAAGCGAGTGTGTGCGTGTGATTATGCGTGTGTGCTTGAGTTAGTTAGTGTGCGTACATACATTTGTGTTTGTAAACTGACAAATTTAGCATTCCATTGCCAGTGAAATGACAAGAGAGACAAGATACATACATATACTTATCTCTGTACCTTCAGGGGGAACAACAGAGACTGGTTCGATAGGTACGAAAAGCTGACCGACATGGTGGTTCCCAGATCGTCAAGGTACGTAGAATGTATATATGTGAAATATACACACAAATATGAAAGCAGTTCTTCAGTGACAAAAGAGGAAAGAAGAACAGTTTTAATGACACATACTTAACCCTGACCCAACTAGTGCAGACTCCGGCAGGGGTCTGACATACAGTTTTATGTGGATTGTTTTAAAGATAGTTTCAAGTCTGACAGAATTTTCAAAGGCTGACAGATTCAGCTAACGCATCTGTTCACATACAGGTAACTGAAATTAAAAGATGGAAGAACAGACCAAGGAATTTCAGTGGGGGGGGGGGGGGGGGTCCTTTGTATGCTGAAAATTGTAGCCTCCTCAGAAGCTGAAATGTATCTCCAGAAACTGGTTTGTCTTGTTACGGGTTTTTAGTTTATTTTTGTTTTTAGCGAGGTCATGTCAGGTCATGCGTTTTCTTTTCTTCCGTGAAAGAACAGCAGGTCTTTAGGTAAGGCTTAGTCATCAGTGTGTCTTACACTTTGAACATTGGGAGGACACACTGCATGTTCATTGAGCAGGCCCCTGGGATGTTCTGAACATTTAAAGAATGAACACTACAAAAAGAGTGAAAACCCTGTGTGGAAGTTTCAGTCTGTCACTAGGATTGCCTCTTATGAGGAAGAGCTGTTTCCATTTTTCTTGGCCCAGGGCTGGGTTGAACAAGGCAATCTTTGCAGTGCAAAGTTTGCTTAGAGTTAAGAATGTTCCTGAGTATATGGAATTTACCGTGGAGTTAGGAACATTCTTAACGATAAGCAAATTTAGTGCTGCTAATTTCACTCATACATCTCACTCTGGAATCCTAGACAGTGATGACTGGAAGTTATGCCTGCCTGCCTTTGTGTGTAGCAAAGCAGATCTGATCAGAATGTGCAGCATTACAGTGACCCTCTGAAGGTAGTCCGGGATCATCTACAATTATCAATTATTATAGTATTACGGTAAAAGAATTCCTGGGACCCTCAACAATTTTAACTTACCAGAAGCCACAAGTACATTTCATTTTATTTGTTGTGCAGAGAAAAAAAAGAAAGAAATGAAGCTGGACGTGATGATGAGGGAAAAGCTGTGTGTGATGTGCAGGCAGAGACGCCAGCTGTTATGATTTCGTCGTTTTTTGTTACGGTTGACCGCAGTTTGTTTCCGACGTTATGCCTATGTCAAAAATGTTCCGACGAGTCCATTTTTGACTACATAGCGTGGTCACACGCTTTCCTGTCATGACATTACCCAGACGCTCTTCATTTATCGATGTCAAGGCCATGGCAGTTACTACTAACCTTGGTCTCACGGCTGACGGGCGCAATAGCCGAGTGGTTAAAGCGTTGGACTGTCAATCTGAGGGTCCCAGGTTCGAATCACGGTGACGGCGCCTGGTGGGTAAAGGGTGGAGATTTTTACGATCTCCCAGGTCAACATATGTGCAGACCTGCTAGTGCCTGAACCCCCTTCGTGTGTATGTGCAAGCAGAAGATCAAATACGCACGTTAAAGATTCTGTAATCCATGTCAGCGTTTGGTGGGTTATGGAAACAAGAACATACCCAGCATGCACACCCCCGAAAACGGAGTATGGCTGCCTACATGGCGGGGTAAAAACGGTCATACACGTAAAAGCCCACTCGTGTACATACGAGTGAACGCAGAAGAAGAAGAAGGTCTCACGGCTAATCGTGTGTGTGTTTACATTGAAACAGTATTGAGTGGACCGGTCAGCTTAACAGTAGCAGTCACACTGTGTTGCAGGTAGGCCCAAGTGTTCGTACGCCTTGTAGATAAAATGTACTTTTGCTGATATGGCTTGGAGTCCAAGCGTTCCTACCAAATTCAAAATGTTCCTACCACATTTCCTGATTGTTCTGACAAACACGTGACAGGGGTTGGCGTCTGTGTGCAGGGTTCTGTTTGAGGACCAGGAGGCCCAGCTGGTTACCGTCACTCTCTTTCAGCGTGTGGCCGACGAGTTCAAACACAAGTGTCGTGAGAACAAGTAAGGCTTTGTTTGTCGATAACTTGCTTTTTTTTCTTTTCTTTTCTTTTATACTGTTTTTGGTTGACTTTTGTTTTCTGTGTGTGTGTGTTTTATTTTGCAGTTAGAAAGAGATTTGCTGTGTTTGTGGTGAGTGTGTGTGTGTTTGTGTGTGTTTGTGTGTGTGTGTGTGTGTGTGCGTGTGTGTGTGTGTGTGTTTTATTTTGCAGTTAGAAAGGGATTTGTTGTGTTTGTGGTGAGTGTGTGTGTGTGTATGTGTGTGTGTGTGTTTGTGTGTGTGTTCATTTTTTATTTTAATGTCTTTTCACTTTTAGTGATGTAAGATGAATGTGTGTGTGTGTGTGCATGCATTGTGTGTGTGTGTGTATGTGTATGTGAAAGTTCATTCTTTACCTTTGATGTGTTTTCACTATAAGTGATATCAGATGAATGTGTGTGTGTGTGTGTGTGTGTGTGTGTGTGTGAGTGTTCATTCTTTACTTTGAACATCTTTTCACCAATAACTGATATGAGATGAATGTGTGTGTGTGCTTGCATGTGTGTGTTTCTTTCTCTCTTTCTCTGTGCATGTATGTGTATATTTGTGTCTGTGTATGTGTGCATGTCCCAGTATGCGAATGACAGACCTGTCGAATGTTCTGTGGACTGACAACAACCTTCTCTGTGACAGGTTCTCAGTACGTGACTTTGTCTACAACGAGGATCAGATCCTGGCCGGGAAGAAGGAGGCTGAGGAGGCTGACACCAAGAAAAAGAAACAGTTTGTCAGTGCTTTTGTCTGCATCTGTTGGTGTTTTTTTTATGGTTTGATTTATGGAAAATGTTTTGCTTGATTTGTGTGCACACTCAGAGATGCACAATGCAGATCACCACACACACACACACACACACACACACACACACACACACACACACATACTCACACACACACAAACACACACACACACAGACAGACACACACACACACACACACAGACACACACACATACACACACACACACACACATAGATAGATTAACAAATAAATAGAAGTAACAAATAACATTCATAAAGAAACAAAAAGAAAAATGATGATGATATAAAGAAATTGATAAGTATGCAGGAAAACAAAAGAGATAATGATGATAATATGAATAAATAAATGGATAAACAGATTGAAAGTAATTATAGAAGAAAAAAAAATCCTTTGGTGTACAAAAGATGACCAACTGTCTTCTGTGTTCGTGGGCTGCAACTCCCACGTTCATTCATATGTACACGAGCGGGTTTTACGTGTGTGACCATTTTTACCCTGCCATGTAGGCAGCCATACTCCGTTTCGGGGGGTTGACCAGCTGTATGTGATGCCTTCAGTGTTGTGTTGTGCACAGCCTCCCCTGGTGCGGTGGCTGAAGGTGAACTTTGGGGAGTGCTTCATGGCCTGGATGCACGTCAAGGCTCTGAGGGTCTTCGTGGAGTCCGTGCTCAGGTAATCACTCCGTCCCTTCTGTACCGCTTTCTTTGATGTTTTAACTCACTCCGGACGACTAGTTCTCTCCCTTGCTTTTCCCTACAGACGACCCATTTGTTAGGGTTAGGAAAAAAAATCACAAAAAATACAAAACATAAAGTAACTGAATGAAACTCACTGTACTTGACCCACTGACCCCTCTTACGTCATGTGAACGCCCACCCCACTCCCTCTTCACTGTTCTGAGAAGCTGAATCACTGTCAGTACCTACTTGCTGGTAGCTTTCTTCCCTACAGATACTTTATTCAACGTCTTCATCATCCTCGTCGATGTTGAAATCTTCAGTTTGAAGCATTTCAATCACTTCAGCAGTGGTAAAAGCCACTGTCGTGATCTAGTTTGCTAAAAAAAGAAAAATTCCACTTGTATCGCCTGCAACGCCATTTTTGATACGTATGCAGATTAGCTTGTCGTGTGGGGTCCTGAACTCACTGGCTCGCTGTGGAGTGTGTTGTTACGGAATCTCATGAAGAAACTTTCCATTTGACCCATGACACATTCGTAATGCCTGGTGTAGCTGCGATTGTTATGCTACCCAATGAGGAAAATGTGGAAAAAATTTTTAATTGTCGAAACCGCTATAGCGTTCCGTCGTCCGGAGTGAGTTAACCCATTCAACCCTGAGGAGTTTACAGCCAGGGCAGGCTTCTGTGCTGTACTGATAGCAGAATGAATGCAGAAAATGTTCTGTTTTTCCTCAAGATTATGTGAATACATGTCCTGAAATATTGTGGAAGTTACTTCTCTTTCTTTGTGGTTTGTGCATTATGTAGGAAAGTGAAAACTGTTTCGATGAGACGAATTTTGATGCTAGAGCAATGCTTTGGTACAGGGCTCAAAAAGTTAAAAGTTCATGTTTTAAAGAGAAAGTGGGGGGGAAAGTCATTCTCCTTTTGTAAGCCTGTGTTTTGTGGGGGATTAGGGTGTTGAAAAGTCTTGAGTCATTTTATTGTTGTTGCTCTTTTGTGATTTCATCCTGTTGAAGAATTATGATGAATTTATCAGTTTTTATTATTTACATTCATAGAAGAAGAAAAAAAAACAACAAACAGAGAAAGATAATGCACTTTCCTAAGCAACCTCTCTACTCCTCTTTGTGTGTGTGTGTGTGTGTGTGTGTGTGTGTGTGTTTACACAATTCTGTTCTGTGATATTTTCTGTTGTATAAATCTTGGTTGTTCTTTTGCTTATCTGTCACCCTCATTGATAAAGAGTTTGTCTTATCTTGTTACAAACCAGTTTTCATGGTGTGTCTCACTGTGTCTCACTGTGTCTCATTGTGTCACTGTGTCATTGTGTGCCTCACTGTGTGACTGTGTCCTGTAGGTACGGCTTGCCAGTCAACTTCCAGGCCATGATCCTGGTGCCCAACAGGCGGTCCCAGAAGAGGCTCCGTGAGGTCCTCAAGCAGCAGTACCAGCACCTGGACAGCTCCGCCCTGAAGAAGGACAGCGAGGTGAGGGGGCTTTCTGTGTGGACGGTAGGGAGGGTGTACAGGCCCCCTATCGTGCTGGGACCTTGTATTGCTTGCAGAGCCAGAAGTTGGTTATATTGTTTGTATTTCTTTTTATCACAACAGATTTCTCTGTGTGAAATACGGGCTGCTCTCCCCAGGGAGAGCGCGTCGCTATACTACAGCACCACCCATGTTTTTGGTTTTTTTTCTGCGTACAGTTGTATTTGTTTTTCCTTTCGAAGTGGATTTTTCTACAAAATTTTGCCAGGAACAACCCTTTTGTTGCCATGGGTTCTTTTACGTGCGCTAAGTGCATGCTGCACACGGGACCTCGGTTTATCATCTCATCCGAATGACTAGTGTCCAGACCACCACTCAAGGTCTAGTGGAGGAGGAGAAAATATTGGCAGCTGAGCCGTGATTCGAACCATCGCGCTCAGATTCTCTCGCTTCCTAGGCGGACGTGTTACCTCTAGGCCATCACTCCATATATATGACGTTATGGGCAACCCACCACTGTAACTCACTAAGTTTGTATTGCCTTTTGCCTTTGTGTGGATAGCTTTTCGGGCAGAGTTTGTAAATGGATCAGTTTGAATATGTAATGACGGATATGTGACAAGAAAAACGCTGAAAGTAAACATAGAAGACTAAAGCAAAGAATGGGCGTAATTATCAAACCAAATATATCTTGTAAACTTTGCAAAAATAGTCACCGAAAATGTTCAAAATCCATACGACAAAACAGCGATTTCCACGACAGAATTTTAGCCTTTCAGTGACCTGGAAAGAACAGGAAATGGAAACTCACATGCGCACACAGTTCTCACTAAAAAAAAACAACCATGGAACCTTCACGTCAATCAGACGAAAGTGGGATGGCAAACCCTCCCTAATGTCATATCCTTTGTATTATTTCATTCTACCCCACAGCTACATGCCTGGTACAACTCCCCTGGACCAGCACTACGTGAGACCACTGGAATAGAAAAATTGGGTGGTTTTCTCAACTCACTCGGGACGACAAGTTTTCTCCCTTGCTTTTCCCCACAGACAGCCCATTTGTAAGGGTTTGGAAAAAATTACAAAAAATACAAAATACAGAGTAAGGAAATGAAACTTTCAGAACTGGTTTATTATGTGTTGAGCTATTACATAAAAAAAAAAAAAATCAAATTTCTCATCTTATTTTTACAGTTTTGCCATATGTAGAAAATAATGCCAATTTTTCACCCCGAATCACCATACCCATGCTCGCTTTCTGCATTAAATTCACTTTCTTCTTCGTTATCATACACCTCTTCAATGTCTGACCCTTCAGTTTTTAGCATTTCAAGTACTTCGGCAACTCTAAAATGTTGCCGTCACTGCCTGGTTCGCTTCACAACATTCTGAGAAGAGCACGCTTTGCTAACAGGTTGGCACGCGAGCAGACGACCGGTCAGTGACTTGGTCAGCATGTGTGCAAGACGGGCCACACATGGCAGGCTGGCCAATCATACCATTCGGTTGTGGAGTGACTCAGAATAGCGCACTCTGCTTGGCTAATCACAAAATCACGTGTACATTGCGTGATGGATTTTTATTTTTTGAAAATGCTATTCCATTCCGTCGTCTGAAACCGAATACATTGTTTGTAGGAATGCTCACGCATTCCTTCGTCCGGAGAGAGTTAAATGGTGAAAATCGATGGAGATTTGTTGATTTAATTGGCTGGACAAAGCTTTGTTTTCATGCTTCTGGAATCTGTAAATGGTTCAGTTTGGAAGGGGTCTTATCATGGCTATATGACGTTCTGAATTAAATCTGTGTCAAACTCTTTGTGCTTTCCTGGATTCGTTTACAAGTCATCAGTGTGTGCAAATTTCGAACCAAAAGTATGGATAGTTTCATCATCTCACTGTATGATAGCATAAGAAAGGAGGAAGTTTTATACTTTATCCCCAGCTAACTCATTATGTTGCTGATCAGTTTTGGAAGTTTTGAGTTCATGAATTCTAACATTTGTTTTTGGGGTGAGTTTATTTCTTACCCATACAAATGGGTCGTCTGTGGGGAAAGTCAGGGGAGCTAACAGGCAGTGCCAAAGTGAGTTAACCTTTAACCAGCTACAATACATTGTGTTGTGTGTGCACAGAGTCAGACATTGTGTTGTGTGTGCACAGAGTCAGACATTGTGTTGTGTGTGCACAGAGTCAGACATTGTGTTGTGTGTGCACAGAGTCAGACATTGTGTTGTGTGTGCACAGAGTCACACATTGTGTTGTGTGTGCACAGAGTCACACATTGTGTTGTGTGTGCACAGAGTCATACATTGTGTTGTGTGTGCACAGAGTCATACATTGTGTTGTGTGTGCACAGAGTCACACATTGTGTTGTGTGTGCACAGAGTCAGACATTGTGTTGTGTGTGCACAGAGTCATACATTGTGTTGTGTGTGCACAGAGTCACACATTGTGTTGTGTGTGCACAGAGTCATACATTGTGTTGTGTGTGCACAGAGTCATACATTGTGTTGTGTGTGCACAGAGTCACACATTGTGTTGTGTGTGCACAGAGTCACACATTGTGTTGTGTGTGCACAGAGTCATACATTGTGTTGTGTGTGCACAGAGTCACACATTGTGTTGTGTGTGCACAGAGTCATACATTGTGTTGTGTGTGCACAGAGTCAGACATTGTGTTGTGTGTGCACAGAGTCATACATTGTGTTGTGTGTGCACAGAGTCAGACATTGTGTTGTGTGTGCACAGTCACACATTGTGTTGTGTGTGCACAGAGTCATACATTGTGTTGTGTGTGCACAGAGTCATACATTGTGTTGTGTGTGCACAGAGTCATACATTGTGTTGTGTGTGCACAGAGTCAGACATTGTGTTGTGTGTGCACAGAGTCATACATTGTGTTGTGTGTGCACAGAGTCACACATTGTGTTGTGTGTGCACAGAGTCATACATTGTGTTGTGTGTGCACAGAGTCACACATTGTGTTGTGTGTGCACAGAGTCATACATTGTGTTGTGTGTGCACAGAGTCAGACATTGTGTTGTGTGTGCACAGAGTCATACATTGTGTTGTGTGTGCACAGAGTCACACATTGTGTTGTGTGTGCACAGAGTCATACATTGTGTTGTGTGTGCACAGAGTCACACATTGTGTTGTGTGTGCACAGAGTCATACATTGTGTTGTGTGTGCACAGAGTCATACATTGTGTTGTGTGTGCACAGAGTCAGACATTGTGTTGTGTGTGCACAGAGTCAGACATTGTGTTGTGTGTGCACAGAGTCAGACATTGTGTTGTGTGTGCACAGAGTCAGACATTGTGTTGTGTGTGCACAGAGTCAGACATTGTGTTGTGTGTGCACAGAGTCACACATTGTGTTGTGTGTGCACAGAGTCACACATTGTGTTGTGTGTGCACAGAGTCACACATTGTGTTGTGTGTGCACAGAGTCACACATTGTGTTGTGTGTGCACAGAGTCATACATTGTGTTGTGTGTGCACAGAGTCATACATTGTGTTGTGTGTGCACAGAGTCAGACATTGTGTTGTGTGTGCACAGAGTCATACATTGTGTTGTGTGTGCACAGAGTCAGACATTGTGTTGTGTGTGCACAGAGTCACACATTGTGTTGTGTGTGCACAGAGTCATACATTGTGTTGTGTGTGCACAGAGTCATACATTGTGTTGTGTGTGCACAGAGTCAGACATTGTGTTGTGTGTGCACAGAGTCAGACATTGTGTTGTGTGTGCACAGAGTCAGACATTGTGTTGTGTGTGCACAGAGTCAGACATTGTGTTGTGTGTGCACAGAGTCACACATTGTGTTGTGTGTGCACAGAGTCAGACATTGTGTTGTGTGTGCACAGTCACACATTGTGTTGTGTGTGCACAGAGTCATACATTGTGTTGTGTGTGCACAGAGTCATACATTGTGTTGTGTGTGCACAGAGTCATACATTGTGTTGTGTGTGCACAGAGTCATACATTGTGTTGTGTGTGCACAGAGTCAGACATTGTGTTGTGTGTGCACAGAGTCAGACATTGTGTTGTGTGTGCACAGTCACACATTGTGTTGTGTGTGCACAGAGTCAGACATTGTGTTGTGTGTGCACAGAGTCACACATTGTGTTGTGTGTGCACAGAGTCACACATTGTGTTGTGTGTGCACAGAGTCACACATTGTGTTGTGTGTGCACAGAGTCACACATTGTGTTGTGTGTGCACAGAGTCATACATTGTGTTGTGTGTGCACAGAGTCATACATTGTGTTGTGTGTGCACAGAGTCAGACATTGTGTTGTGTGTGCACAGAGTCATACATTGTGTTGTGTGTGCACAGAGTCAGACATTGTGTTGTGTGTGCACAGAGTCACACATTGTGTTGTGTGTGCACAGAGTCATACATTGTGTTGTGTGTGCACAGAGTCATACATTGTGTTGTGTGTGCACAGAGTCAGACATTGTGTTGTGTGTGCACAGAGTCAGACATTGTGTTGTGTGTGCACAGAGTCAGACATTGTGTTGTGTGTGCACAGAGTCAGACATTGTGTTGTGTGTGCACAGAGTCACACATTGTGTTGTGTGTGCACAGAGTCAGACATTGTGTTGTGTGTGCACAGAGTCACACATTGTGTTGTGTGTGCACAGAGTCAGATGGTGGACATTCCTGGGATGAGCGTGGGGTCGTCTGACTACTACCCCTACATCTATTACCGCATCAACCTTGACCTCCTCGACCAGCAGCGTCTGTGATACCGACAGGGGGGATAACCACCACCGCCTTTCGTCTTGTTATGATGATTATAGTCCTTTGTGTATGTCAGCAAGTGATCTTCCTCCTCAAGCAAAATGCTTAGTGTCATGTTATAGGTTGGTTTTTTTTTTTGTCACTGATGAGAGAGAATTAAATGGTTGGTGGTTGGAGCGACGTTACCAGTTGTGAATTTTTTTGTGGATTTGAGATGGTGTTCAGGTTGTTGTAGTTACCACTGTGTAGATGTATCTATGATGACATTAGCCTCAGTAAACAGTTTCGAAGATTTGCATGAATGTGAGTACACTTTGTGAAAAGAGTTGGGATTGGGGGGGGGGGTTAGGGGAAGGGGCGTGATTTCCATTTGAGTCAGGTTCTTGATATTGTTGAGAAGCATCCCATAAACTTTTTGTGTGTGTTGATGGATATTTCAGCCACACAAATGTGATACAAGTACCCTTGTCCCCACATGTTGGTGTTGCTGGCTTGGGTTTATGTGGAATATATCATTGTCCAAGAGCAGCCGAAAGTGAGGTAAAGAATTGTGTGAAAAAGAAAGGTATTTTGTTAAACCATATTTGGCAACCATATTACACATTCCATACAGGAGAGGACTGGGCCTCGCCTTCCATTGCCAAGCCCCAGACACAGTGGATAGGAGTTCACTTCCCCAGTGGGCACAGAAGGCTGTTGGACATTTATACCCCCACCCCCACCCCTCCCTTTTTTTTTTAACTGTTTATTTTTTGGAATGTCCCAGAATGTGTTGAACTTGTATGCAGAATTTTCTAAAAGCATTCCTTATGAATATGTAATTTTGGGAGTAAGAAACAAAAAGATGCTAACAATTTGAAGGAAATGGATGAAGAACAGGTTGTTTGAAAACAGTTCATGAACCTTTTTTCTGTGGATTGTAGTTTGAAATGTCACAGTAGTCATCATGTAGTTTGTCCGTAACTAGTCCTGAATGGTGATTTCTCCATGGATCTGTGGTAGGTAGAATATAGACTGAGTAAGAAAATCATATCTGTGAAATTCAATTTCGTATGATGTGGGTGTGTGTGTGTGTGTTTGTGACCAAGTATAGTTGAATGCCTTTTTTTTTTTTTCGTCTTGTGTGTAACAAAGAGAGAATGAATGATGAGTACATCAATTTAATATCTGTTCTAATAGATGTAGGACCTTTTTTTGAGATGAAGTTGAATTTTTATTTCATCGGGCATTTCTGATAATGCCGTGAGACGTCGGCTGGACCAGAAGCAACATTGTCAAATGTCACCTTTGTCAGAACAAACATTACGTGACACGCTGTGTGTCTTTATGCATGTTTCTGAGCCTCTCTTATGCAGTCGTGTTGTAATTTTTGCTGTTGTTGTTGATGTTTTGTACCTGGAAATTGGAACAAAATCCCATATCAGGCGTGTGTTGAGTGCACCTGTGTAAGGATTCATGCCTTATTTGAAGGAAAGATCCTGTGTGTGGTGTGGTGGATTTTTTTTTCTACGTAGTGAATTTTTTAACAGGGTTGATACAGGTTTTGAAAAGTGTTTAAGAATTTGTTTGGAAAAAAAAAAGAGAGAGAAAAAAAAAATATATATGCTATTTCTAAAGTGCTTAAAAGTCTTTAAAAAAAATTGAATCATGGTTGGAAAAGTTTTAAAATTTGGCCTCTGTATTGAGTGACAACAACAAAATTATACATGGTTTCTGCACAGCTTCAAAATTTGGATTTAAAGTTAAAATGATGAGCTGTAAAAGATTAAATCTCAAACAATGTTTTGTGACCAAAATGTCGGCACTCAAAATGTCTTGAATTTCATCATGGTTCTGATGTTTTTGATTTTTAGCCTTGGGTGTTTTACAGGTTTTTAAAAAGTTTTAGCGTTTTTTTATGAAAAATCTGTGTGAACCTTATATGTTTTATATATGTTTCAGTGAAGTTTTGAATACACATCAAAGTTGCTCTCACATTTTCCTTGATGTGTGTGTGTGGAGTATTTCCTCAGGTCTACACAAATCTGTGTCTTAGCATTTTGCACTTGGCCATAATAATGGTTGTTCCTTGGTTTCAAGGAAACTGGCCAGGCCAAAAAAAGGTTGTCGATTCACTTTGTGTTCAAATAACGCAGTCTTGAATGGAATCTATGGAATCTGAATGAGTGGTGGTCCTTAGAAACTGTCGTCAGTGTTTTCGGGTTAATTAAAAACACATGAGTAGGAGTATTTCTGTATTGTATGCATTTCCTTATTTTTATTTTGATGGTTTAGAAAAGAAAAAGGTTTCTTTTTAGTTTACTTTGTTTCGGTTTTAAGACACGCACTTTGATTAAGTGGTCCCAGGATGCCAGTCGCAATCTTCAGCTTGTGAGCTTGTGTTCAAAATGTTGAGAGTTTGAATCAAGGATATGCTATATAAAAGCTGGTATCTTCGCTGCCTATCTGAACGTGTTGTCGTTCTGGTGATGTCAGTGTAGTGTTAAGATATATCCCTCCTTCTACCAACTTTCTGCGATGGTTTTTACCTGAAGTGGGCGTTGACATTAAAACCCTGAACTGATAATTCTCCCTCTACTTTCTCTTTCCCTGTGGCCACTTTCCAACAATGAAGTGTTGCTTTCAGATCAACTCCAACTCTAGTTCATCAACTTTGATATGGATTCCAACTGCCACTGACACTGTCTATCAAAATTAGCCTGTGACAACGTCATTGTGGATGTGGGGTCATGTGCAAAGACATAACATGTTAGGTTTTTTTCCGGTTTTTTTTGTGTTTTTATTTGTAACTTTTGTGTAGTTATAGAATGGACTTCCACCACTACACAATGTTGGTAGCTTGTAAGAAACAGGTATTAGTTGCAGTGTGTGTGTCTGTGTATCTTTTTGTGTGTGTGAGTGTGCTGGCACTTGGAAAAAAACCACAATCACTGTGAATGGATAAGTCAATGGAATAATTATGTTTGTGAATAATATTTAGCACAGGTTGTGCTGTGTGTTTCTGTCATTTTAGTCACACAGTGGATTGAGTGTGTAATTTATGTGAACTGTGTAGACCGGTAGGTAGGTTGGAGGATCGGTAGAACCGATAGTGAACAGACAGGTCTGCATGTATTCTGTTTGAATAGAGGATTGTACGAGAGGAAGAATAAAGGGAAACGCAGCGTTTGATTCTTCAGTGTGTGTGTGAGTGTGTGTGTGTTTCAGTATGTGTAACCTAAATCCCACTGTTTCTTTTTTTGTTTGTTTGTTTCATTAATTTTTAACCCTTACATGGTAGCCGGCTAAGTCAGCTGAAAACCGGCTTTGCAGCAAAGCTGTGAGTGTCACTCATCAGTTTGCTGCCATGGGACATGAACTCTTTTCCACTGTCATCAGCAAAATCATTTTCTGCCAACCACCTTTCAGTTAGACTTGCAGCTTGCTGCCCCATATATTGTGGTCTAAACCAAAACTGCTGCTTACAATCTGAACTGGTGGAAGAACTCGCCATCATTCAAACTAAGCTTTAAAAAGTCCCTGAAAACCGCTCCAGACTGCGCAAGAGTTGGTTCAACAATGAAAAGGATGGCATAAGACGAGACAGAGCGTAAACCTGACAAGATGGCGTGGAGAGCCTTGGCTAAAGGAATGATTCAGCGCTTATAGCTTTTAGAGGCGTTTGATTGGCTGAGAGCAGACCGGGGCAAGACGGCTCATCTTTTCACTGTTAGCCGCGCGAAATTTGGCCAAGCAGAGCAAACCGATAGGCCTAGTTTGCATTAGTTTGACATGCTAAGTATATGTAACACCAAACATGGAGTATAATACAAACTCCTCCTTTCTGATACATGTGGCAGGATGTGCCAGAAAAGTTCGGTGTTATTTTTTTTAAGAGTACCACAAGTTTGTTAACCCTAATGCTCAAGTTGCTGATCGGCGCCAGCAGTGTTCTCCATACAAGTTGCTGATCGGCGCCAGCAGTGTTCTCCACACAAGTTGCCCCACGGCAACTGTTGTGTTCTTGCTGCAAGTCACCTAGCGATTGAAGCAACCAAAGGGTTAAAGCTTTTTTTTTTTTTTTTTTAAATTGCGTACAAAACCCAAGAAGACATAAGACGCGAACTGTTAACAAAATTAAAGTTTATTGTCAAAACTACCGACACGAGCAACAGTTTCAAGGGCACCGACTATACAGACAGCAGATACAGCTTTCACTGCCTTGCACACTGCACATACAACAGAACAACTACTGAACAAGTGTGAACAAAATCCCAACCCTTATAGAAAGTAAGCAAGCCACTACGATAACCACCAAACTTTCCTTCCATCAAATCTGAATAGAGGTGCACATCTCTTTCACTGAGCTCTCTAAACCAGAAGGAAGAAACAAGGAAGGCAGGTTATCATCTACTGCATAACAGGTGCAATAAACCAAGTGTTAAAGCGTTGGACTTTCAATCCAAGGGTCCCGGGTTCAAATCTCGGTAACGGCGCCTGGTTGGTAAAGGGTGGAGATTTTTACGATCTCCCAGGTCAACATGTACAGACCTGCTAGTGCCTGAACCCCCTTCATCTGTATACGCATGCAGAAGATCAAATAAGCACGTTAAAGATCCCTCAATCCATGTTGGCATTTGATGAGTTATGGAAATAAGAACATACCCATGCACACCCTCCCCCCCCCCCCAGGCCCCCCCCCAAAAAAAAAACGGAGTATGGCTGCCTACATGGCAGTGCAAAAAAACAGTCGTACATGTAAAAGCCCACTCATGTATGCGAGTGAATGTGGGAGTCACTCACTCATTCCCTCGACCGCTGGGGTCGTTGGGGGGACATGAGGAAGATGTCATAGCTCGCCACGCCGTTCTGTTGGCAGCTGTCATTTTGGTCCATTCCTTGACGTTGTCGGACCAGCTCTTTCTCTGCCGCCCCCGTCTGCGCCCTCCCTCTACAGTCCCTTGCAGGATGGTTTTAGAGAGGATGTTATGTCGTATGATGTGACCAAACCATGCCATCTTCCGTCGTTTGACAGTCACCAGCAGTGGTTCTTGGGGCCCGACAAGGTTGCTGACCAGGTTCCGCACATAGTCATTGGTCTTGTGCTCCTTGTAGGAGATGTGTAGTAGTCTCCTCAAGCACTTGGTTTCGAATGGTTTCGCATTCAAAACGTGGGAGTAGCAGCCCACAAACACAGAAGAAGATCTACTGCGTAACTGAATCCTCACTAGCTAGAAATCTCGTCATCAATACATTCAGTTAAAATAATTATTTTATCTCAGGTGAGAACTGAATACTTCAAGGAGCAAAGTATTGAGTAGGCTCATGAGGCAGCACTGGTAAAATGACACAGAGTGAATGAAAAAAAACAAACAACTGAAAAAAAGACTATGAATCCACAATATGAATTCTTTAAAAAGAAAAGAAAAAAATGAGATGTAAATTGATGCACTGTGAAAAAAACAACAACCAGGAAATCAATAAAACAAATACTTGTGTGAAAAAAAAGAAAGAAAAGTAAACATGTAAAAAAAAGAAATCAGTTACCACTAAATTGGGTACTTGTCAAAAAAAGAAAGAAAGAAAGAAAAAAAAAAAAAGACCCCAAATTGCAGTAAAGATGAATTGTTGGAGAATGTAGCCACACAGAAACCAAACACTGCTGAAAACATGTAACTGTAAGAGGGCTGAGGCCGTCCAGCCACACAGAAACCAAACACTGCTGAAAACATGTAACTGTAAGAGGGCTGAGGCCGTCCAGCCACACAGAAACCAAACACTGCTGAAAACATGTAACTGTACGAGGGCTGAGGCCGTCCAGCCACACAAGAATAAAGAGACAAGACAGAACAACTGCTCAACACTTCGCTAATGGCGTGGATCAACATTACATTTCAACTTTATTCTTGGAAAAAACAAAAAAACAAAACACCAAAATACCTGAAGTTTACAAGTATATTTTTGCACTATTCACAACCTCTAATGGAAGTGGACGCACAATGCATGTCGTTGCTAATGTTTTCTGACAATGTTCTCCAGTGTTTACAGCAGTACACATGCACTCTAACCACATTCTCCAATGTCCTGAAACACCTACAGTGGTACACATGTTCTCTATAAAATAAAAAAAAAGTCTAAGAGTACACATGCACCCTAACCACTTGAATGTTTCATAACACCTACAGTGGTACATGTGTTCTCTAAATTGGTCTCGGATACTTACAATGGTCCAGACCTTACTATAAAAAAAAAAGTTCAAGTTCACTGAGGCTTACTGTGGCATATATGAACTCTACCACTACAGTGGGTACATATGTACTCTAGCCATGTTCTCTAACACCTGTATACAGTGGTCCACACAAACTCTAAAGTGGTCTCAGGTGTTGAGGTCTGTAGACCCCTACTTTAACAATGTAGTTGATGCTTAGGTACAGATGAACTCTGACAATATGGTGGGTACAGATATATGTCCTTACAATACTGTTTGAAACGTAAAGCGTAGTACAAGATTTGCTCTCTACAACGTTCTCTAATATTTTCAGTGATACAAATGCACACTAAAAAAAAAAGAAAAGTTCTCTGATATCTACAATGGTATACAATATACTCTTTGCAATGTTCTGAACTGTTTACAATGGCCAAAAGTGCAGTCTAACATTTGTTCTCCGAGTCAGAAGCTTCAAAATGCCAAATGACATCATCAACAAGAATGCTACACATGGAAACAAAGTCTGCCTAAATGAATTCATGTCATGCCCAGCGATAAAATCAGAATGCTACATGTTTCAAATTCATTGTTGTGTAAATACATCATGTTACGTGACTAAAAAAAAAACCAACATGAACATTAGATATTTGAAATGGAGTTTGTCAAAGTGTGTAAATATCTCATGCGAAAAAAAGCAAAACAAAAACAAACATGAACATTGTTTGAAATGGAGTTTTAAATGTATGAGCTAAGTGACAAGAAAAGAGAAAAAACCCAAGAATGTTACATATCTGAAATGGAGTTTACATATGTCTTAACACATTTGTTTTGTTCATGCTAACTGAAGAAACGAATACTAACAGCATGCGTTTGAAACAAAGTCTGTGTAAAAACATCCCCATACAATTTTTCACCACTCTGACAAAGACTTTGCCACTCAGAAAAAAACAACAACACAGACCACTGTTGTACAATTTAAGGTTAAATGTCCCTTTCATGGCAGTGAATTCATATCCACTGTGTCCAGGGCTGGGCACAGGAAGGCAGTGAATTCATACCCACTGTGTCCAGGGCTGGGCACAGGAAGGCAGTGAATTCATATCCACTGTGTCCAGGGCTTGGCACAGGAAGGCAGTGAATTCATACCCACTGTGTCCAGGGCTGGGCATAGGAAGGCAGTGAATTCATACCCACTGTGTCCAGGGCTGGGCATATGAAGGCAGTGAATTCATACCCACTGTGTCCAGGGCTGGGCACAGGAAGGCAGTGAATTCATACCCACTGTGTCCAGGGCTGGGCACAGGAAGGCAGTGAATTTATACCCACTGTGTCCAGGGCTGGGCACAGGAAGGCAGTGAATTCATACCCACTGTGTCCAGGGCTGGGTACAGGAAGGCAGTGATTTCATACCCACTGTGTCCAGGGCTGGGTACAGGAAGGCAGGGCCCAGTCCTTCCCTGTCGCTGTTTTAACTTCCCCTTACTACAGTCAGGTTCCCGTTCACACCTGGGTGGGGTGTGGAGAATCAGAGCACGTAGTCACTGACATACCTTTCCACGAAATAAAAGGTGATGCAACAGATGAGCATTCATTTATGAACAACGACAAAGTGTCACTTTAACTGACACATACCTGCATCTTCTCACATGATTGACATGCACGAAAAACGTAGTTTTGACAGTGTTAATTATCAATGTTAATAAGTCATAACACAACATTACACAACCCACAATGATACTTGCATTAAAGTAAATGTTCAAACTATGTTCCTCACAATGTTAACAATTTGCATCGGCTAGATATTGTGCTGACATTTTAAAAAAAGAAAGAAGAAGGAAAAAAAAAAGTCATAATTCAGGCAACACAATGCTTGGATCTGTAATGTTCTACAACAGAGGGTGTTCATTGTAGTGCAACCATGTAGTGTGGGAAATTATAATGGAAAAAAATGATGTAAACAACGGTCAATAATTATAGTATAAAGAAGAAACAAAAAACAAATGAAAAAAAACACAAAAAAACACACACAAATGAAAAAAAACAACCACCCCAAAACACCATTATATCACCATTAATAATGGTAAAATAAAACTAGAACTGTCAATGATGGTGGGTAAAGTTTAACTCTCTCCATACGAACGGCGAAAGAGACGACGTTAACAGCGTTTCACCCCAATTACCATCATCAAAATATTGCAAGCGGAAGGCTCTGATACTGAAGAGGTGAATGTTGACAAAGAATACCACAATTCTTACGACAGAAGCTAAAGGTTGGGTCATTCAGACACCCACTGGACATCCGAGGGGTCTGTGTAGAGGAGAAGAGATCTGGCCGTACTGAGTGAGTTAAGTTCCTGTCTCCAGGAGCATCAAAGCATGTGCAGACTGATCCATATTCGCCACATACATTGTTTCAAAATACCACTTTTGATGCGTTTGTGTCTGCGCTTGGAGATGCAGGATATTCATTATTCCTATCATTACCATCATCATTATTATTATCTTTATTCTGGGTTCCCAAAGATGCAACCAAATAAATTTCTGTTTTTTTCCCCCCATACATTTTCCCGACCAGACTTGATTTCCCACACCAAACATAAAGCAAATGATTTTTTTTTCTTCTTCTAAATTGCCCACTATGCTGCTGACTAAATAAGTTTGCAGATATCATGGAATATGTTTGATTTTCACCATTTCTTTGGCTGTGTGTTTTTTTGGGGTTGTTTTTGTTTGTTTGTTTGTTTGTTTTTGGCTAGTTGGTTGTTATCTAAATGAATCAAGCTCTTTGTTGAATGGTACTGGTCAAAAGTTACATTTACATTCTAATGGTACTAGGTCAAAGGTTTTATTTAAATTCAAAGACTTTTTCCATAACACAGAAGGGCAAAACATATTTTGTCCAAGACTTTTGCAGCCCAGGAAACAGTTATCTTATTTACCCAAGACTTTTCCAGCCCAGGAAATGGTTCTCTTATTTACCCAGGACTTTTACAGCCATGGAAACAGTTATTTTATTTACCCAGGACTTTTACAGCCCAGGAAATGGTTCTCTTATTTACCCAGGACTTTTACAGCCATGGAAACAGTTATCTTATTTACCCAAGACTTTTCCAGCCCAGGAAATGGTTCTCTTATTTACCCAGGACTTTCCCAGCCCAGGAAATGGTTCTGTCATTTCCCCCAAGACTTTTTCCAGACCTCCATGACATTATAAAAGCCCTGATTATAATCATCATTATCATCAGCATCATTATCATTATCAGTTGTGCCATGTAACGACTATGACCCTTCATCCTTTCGCAGCTGACTGCATGTCCAGGTCACAGCGTTGAGGCAAGGAACAGTGTTATAAAGGCTGGGGAAAAATGGAATGTACGCTTGGAGAACAAGTCTTGGACGCACACATCTGGAAACTTCCCACAGCAGATCAACAACAAAGACGTATTTCGGTTTTGGTTTTGCGTAACTTTCTGAACGGTATGCATCTACCCCGTCTTCAAAACAAAAGAAAAGAAACCACAAAAAGTGTAATACAGTGTAAAGTAAATCCAACATATATCAAATAAAGAGCACACACAGAACCAACTATAGGTGAAGGAATGTCAAAAGCAAACTTTGGCACATGACGAACAAATGCAGCAAGAAGTGTCATCTCCCGTCCAGAAAACTGATGAGGGTTTTCCCCCACTGACAAGAAATACATGATATTTTCACATTCACAGGACAAGTACGGCTGATGTAAAGGGAACTGGATATCTCAGTTTCTAGGAGGAGTGGAGGCTGATCCATACATGATGCACCAAACCTAATTAGGAGTATTAAAAAAAAAGAAAAAAAAAAAAAGTTGTGCAGCATTCGTGGATCAGTATATGGAATGAAAATCATGACATGGCACACAATTTAACTGTTAAGACAAATTTTTAATAAAGAAGATAAGAAAAGAAAAAAAGATATGATGGAATAGATGGTCTTCAAAGACATTTGCTTATTATCCAACTTTCTTTTTCTTTTCTTTTCTTCATGAGGAAGCTGCTGTGAAGAACAGTGTATTAACTGCAACAAAACCAACAGCGTTTCCCACACCTGATAAATGATCTGCAGTGAAACGACTGAATAAATGAACAAATAAATAAACACCAAAATAAATAAGCCCCCAAGTCAATGCACCTTCATCTTTTCTATCATTTCACACGCAAACAAAATAATCATAAAACACACAATGAGAAATTAACAGATTTTGATCATAACCAAAAAACAAACAAAACAAAACAAAAAAAAAAAAACCAAACAGAGAGAGAGAAAAAAAGAGAGGGAGGGAGAGGAGGGTGCAGGTACAAAGACAAAGTTTGAACACATGATTTAACAGTCATCTGTCACACAAAACACAGACCAGATTAACAAGATGCATACAGTTTCAGTTCCAAGGAGGCATCATTTATCCATCTTTTTTTTTCTTTTCTTTTTTCTCCAATCCTGCCACTGTCTAACAATCTGGTGTTAAGCTGTTGAGTGGCTGATGAAATAGCAGGTGAAATGATTTTTTTTTCTTCATAACCCTTGTAGCAAGAGGCACACACTTGAAAGCCACAAATGCAAGACATTCACAACTAAAGAGCAAAAACTTTTCCCTTTCAAAATCCTTGTAGTGACAGCTATCTACTTGTAAAACACACGCACAAAACATTCACTTCTACAGAGCATTAATTTACTTCTCCCTTCAAAACGCTTGGAGCAACAGATACATATGTGAAAGTCACACATACACACACAAAGCACTTGTTTTTCCTTAAAAAATCTTTGCAACAACGCGTACATACCTGTAAACCACATACAAACACACACACATAAAACATTCACAAAGTTAAGTGCTTTAACTTTTTGTTTTAAAACGCATGCTGCAAGTGTAACATACTTGTAAGCCTCACACACACACACACACACACACACACAGAGCATTCCTGACAAATGAACATATTAAAAATCCTTATTGTAACATGTACATACAAGCCAAAAACACATCATCCATGACAGTAGAGCATTAATTCGGATTTCCTTCAAAATCATAATAACAATAGACACTTACTACTAAGCTACACATTCCACGCATTCTCAACTAAAGAGCTTCATCCATAAGCAAAGAAAAATGACGACAACACAAGTGGAGGCATCAATTCTTGACAGACTAACCTGGATGTGGTTATATATGGGGGGCATGCGGTAAGTGACATGGGTGTTAAAAGGTCACAGATCCCATTGCTTTTAATGGCATCAGGCCAGAGAATTCATACCCACTGTGTCCAGGGCTGGGCACAGGAAGGCAGTGAATTCATACCCACTGTGTCCAGGGCTGGGCACAGGAAGGCAGTGAATTTATACCCACTGTGTCCAGGGCTGGGCACAAGAAGGCAGTGAATTCATACCCACTGTGTCCAGGGCTGGGCATAGGAAGGCAGTGAATTCACACCCACTGTGTCCAGGGCTGGGCACAGGAAGGCAGTGAATTCATACCCACTGTGTCCAGGGCTGGGCACAGGAAGGCAGTGAATTCACATCCACTTTGTCCAGGGCTTGGCACAGGAAGGCAGTGAATTCACATCCACTGTGTCCGGGACAGGCATAGAAAGGCAGTGAATTCACATCCACTGTGTCCGGGACAGGCATAGGAAGGCAGTGAATTCACAAAGTGAAGTGACACCAACACTTTACAGTCTGGACTGGCTACACCCCTGTCCGAAGTGATACCAACACTTCACAGACTGGCTACACCCCTGTCTGAAGTGATACCAACACTTTACAGCCTGGCTACACCCCTGTCCGAAGTGATACCAACACTTTACAGTCTGGACTGGACTGGCTACACCCCTGTCTGAAGTGATACCACCACTTTACAGTCTGGACTGGCTACACCCCTGTCTGAAGTGATACCAACACTTTACAGTCTGGACTGGCTACACCCCTGTCTGAAGTGATACCACCACTTTACAGTCTGGACTGGCTACACCCCTGTCTGAAGTGATACCACCACTTTACAGTCTGGACTGGACTGGCTACACCCCTGTCCGAAGTGATACCACCACTTCACAGTCTGGACTGGACTGGCTACACCCCTGTCCGAAGTGATACCAACACTTTACAGACTGGCTACACCCCTGTCTGAAGTGATACCAACACTTTACAGCCGGGACTGGACTCCGCCGTCACCTACAGACCCACCCAGTGTGAAAGCTCACACTAATTTTCACTTGTGAAGGAGAAACGACAAACAATAACAACGCAATACCTTTTTCCTCAGCTTTGACCGTTTCACCTGTCCTTATAATATACAGTGCTCCAAGTGTACAGTCAGAGACTGTGAAAACACTGTCCGGTGTAGGACTGTTGTGGAGGTGAAAAGGAACAAAACCTTCCCATCAATCAGAATAAAAACAGCCCACAGACAACACACACACACACATGGTAAGCTGCAAAAGCAGAATTTGTAGAATCTAATCAAATGGAACGTTGGCGCAAATATTTCATTTCAATGTGGAGCCTCTTAACACACAAGACAACATGGATGGCACGCACACACACACCTCACGACAGACAGACAGACACACACACACACCTCACGACAGACGCACACACACACACACACACACACACACACTTCATGACAGACATAGTATCTAATCAAACGGAATGTTGGCAATGATTTCATTTCAATGTGGAGCCTCTTCACACAAAAGACAACATGGATGGCACACACACACACACCTCACGACAGATGCACAAACACACACACCTCACCACACACACACACACACACACACTGCAAAAGCAGCTAATGTGGAAAGCAATTCTGATTACATAATATTTAATACAGTGCAGTCACCTCATTTTGGCACACCCACACACATACATGCACCCACACACATACACACACACATACGCACCCACACACATACACACACACATATGCACCCACTCACATACACACACACTCACATACAAAATGCAAAAGCAGGTACAGTGGTAAACAATGCAGATTGTACAATATGGAATTCAAGCACAGTTACCTAATTTCAACACATACACAAGCACACACACACACACACAGAGAAAAAAACAAATGCAAAGTAACCAGTCTTGTGAAGCAAAAACAAGTAGAGAAATGACAGCGTATTTCATGTCAACACAGTGCAATAACAATGCAACACACGCATGAGAGTACGCACACAAGCACACACACACACACATACACAGGCAGTCACGTACAGGCACACACTGTACATCTGAACTCGCATACACTGAACACTTAGCTACCTCATGTGATGATAATAATGAATCTGAGTTACGTGAGTTAGAGGTTGAAAGTCCCAAACCCTTTAACGGCCACCAGGTCAGTGAAATCATATCCACTGTGTCTAGGGCTGGGCACAGGAAGACAGTGAATTCATATCCACTGTGTCCAGGGCTGGGCACAGGAAGGCAGTGTATTAATATCCACTGTGTCTAGGGCTGTGCACAGGAAGGGAGCGAATTCACATCCACTGTGTCTGGGGCTGGGCACAGGGAGGTTGTGCCCAATCGTTGCCTTCCGTCATTGTAACCTTCCCCAACTGACGTCAGATAACCTTTCACACCTGTGTGGAGTGAGGAAAAGGAAAAGGGAGTAAAGCACCTTTCCCTAAGGACACTCACCAGGCATACAGGGGTCTCAAACCCTGTTCACTGGTCAACACTGGATCACAGGTCCTACGTTTAACTGAGTCTGCCACAACGCCTCCATATGTTTATGAGAAGGAAGTCTTTCCGCCTGTTCCTCTCTCCCTTTGGTATTATTGTAATGGTTCCCGTGTAGTTGTGAGAAGTCTTTCGTCCTGTCCCTCTCTCCCTTTGGTATTATTGTAATGGTTCCCATGTAGTTTGTGAGAAGTGTTTTGTCTCGTTCCTCTCTCCCTTTGGTATTTTTGTAATGGTTCCCATGCAGTTTGTGACATCATCAGTTTCTTTCAGCCATGGGTTGCAAGAGTCATCAGGTGGATTGTAATGTGACCGTACATAACACACAAGCCCACCTTATCCTAGGATTTTTAGTAAGTTAGTTAGCTGGTGGAGTTTTACAACCTACTGGCTGTGTCCTTACGGTCAAGGTGCTTCTTTGGGGGTCGTCTATTGGATTTTTCAGGGGGTGAGCCTCAAATACAGAACAGCCTTACCAAACCAAACATTATGGTTAGTGTAACCACCACACACACATACCTCTAAAACACATGTATCTTCATAACACGCATATCTGTATTATACATGGATCTCCGCAACACACATATCCAAAAAAACACATTTCTCCGTAACACATATCCATAATGCACGTATCTACAGACGCATCAAAGAACTGCCAGAAGGCCATGGCTTCAACAGAATAACACCTTATACTGTATACAAACAACAAAACCATAATAACAAAGCATCATGTACACAACTCATTCAAACAAGAACACTCACACTCTCCATTTAGAGGGACAGTTGTTACTTGTTTTATATTATACATATTTTCATTGCTGACTGCTAATATTCTGTTAAAAAAAAAAGAAACATAAAGCTTCTTTCTACTGCTTTTCATTGTGTAAAATCATGTTATTCTCACTGTTAATATACATAAACACTTGCTTTTGACATAATTTCAACAATATATATATATATATATATATACATATATATATATATATATTAGAATGACCAAAATGAAACATATGACACAATTACAGGTGTAAAACTGAATGGCAATGGTGAGAGCGTGGTTATAACTGAATACTCAATCAGTAATGTAAAATAATCGAACACTCAAGACTCAATGTGGTAATTACTGAATACTCAGTATTGTAAAATAATTGAACACCCAATACTCAATCAGTAATGCCAAATAAATGAACACCCAATCAGTGAAACTAGAAATGACTGGATACTTAGCACTGAGGAAATCACTGAAGATTACCTGGTTCATGAAATGTAAGACATAACTGAAGACTTAGTGATGTAAAAACCATCAAATAATCAAGTCAGGTAGAAATCATTAAACAGAAAATCCACTGAAAGCACAAACCTTGAAGTGACAGCTGACGGAAAACACTCAACTTTAACCCTTTGAACCCTGACCACCGCTTTACCGGTGGTGGGGAGGGGTGGCATAATGCCTGGCCACCGGTTGAGCGGTGCGTAAACACTAGTGTCGTGTTTTGCTATTGGTAGACTTATATTGAAGAGCCAATCAGAAAAACCGTAATATTCTGATGTCAGCGAACGTAGTATCAACATTGCTGCGCCTTTTCACTGTGTTTTGTGCATGTGCTTTGGATAAAAAAGATCGATTTCTACCATGAAGCGTGCGGAGTCTCAACCTGACACGCCTCCTTTGATCAACTGATTCTGCATGCTCAGATTCATTTTCAACATCACTATCTGTAGCAAAATCATCTGATTCAAATTCCACCTCACTATCAGAGTAATCACTGTCATACTCTACTTCTGATAAATCATAAAGCATATCAATTGCTGTGTTGTGTACAGTTGTTTTCTCGCATGTTTTGTCCCTGATTTCTGCCCTGACGGGCCAGGTTGAGACTGTGCATGCTTCAAGTGTTTACGCACCACTCAACCGGTGGCTGGGCATTATGTCATTTTCTCTGCCACCGGTAAAGTGGTGGTCAGGGCTCAAAGGGTTTGATACCAATTATTTGCAAATTTTGGCTCAGGAGCCTCAGGCAGAAGGGTTAAAATTGCTCAGGAACTCAGGGCTCAAAGGGTTCAACTGAAATAACGGAGACAAGAGTATCATTCAATCAGTGAACTAGAAATCACTGGATATCCAGAAATGGAGAAATCATCTAACAACAAAAACTAACAAATACTCAAACTGAAACTTCACAGAGTAGTCCACAATAACCCCTTAATTGCTGCTGATGAATACGCTTGTCAGTGAAGGGTTGTCTGTTCATTGTTTATTGATGCTTATAGTCCCGCTGACCACACAGGGCCGTATCACGATTGTCAAACCATACGAACGCTCAACCGCATCAACACAAAACTGTCACATCTAGAAAAATAAAAAAAAAGAAAAAAAAAACCCAACCCACAAAACACAGCTGATGACACATCATCTTAACCATTAAGCTCCTCAGGGCAAATAAGACCAGGCCATGCTCAGGATGTCAGCCCTTCTGCTTAATTTATCATCCCCAGATTACAAAAAATAATAAAAGAGGACAAGAAAATTCTTTGAAACCTAAAAAAAAAAGAAAAAAAAAAGGCCATTTATTTATAGGCAAATAACACAGCTAGTTCCCATCCCAGTGTTTACAATTTCACTACCTAGTTTCCAGAGCAAAACAGCAGAGACACAGTACATCACAGAATGCGGTAAAAAGATAAACAAAAAAAAGTGTCAAGGCTTGCTCAAAAAAAAAAAAAAAAAAAAAAAAAGGGGGGAATTGACTGGAGAGGCAGAAAAAGGGAGACAACAGTGAAGGAAGAAAAAGGGAGACAACAGTGAAGGAAAAAGGGAGACAACAGTGGAGGAAGAAGGGAGACAACAGTGGAGGAAGAAAAAGGGAGACAACAGTGAAGGAAGAAAAAGGGAGACAACAGTGGAGGAAGAAGGGAGACAACAGTGAAGGAAGAAAAAGGGAGACAACAGTGAAGGAAGAAGGGAGACAACAGTGGAGGAAGAAGGGAGACAACAGTGAAGGAAGAAAAAGGGAGACAACAGTGAAGGAAGAAGGGAGACAACAGTGAAGGAAGAAGGGAGACAACAGTGAAGGAAGAAGGGAGACAACAGTGAAGGAAGAAGGGAGACAACAGTGGAGGAAGAAGGGAGACAACAGTGGAAGAAGAAAAAGGGAGACAACAGTGAAGAAAGAAGGGAGACAACAGTGAGGAAGAAGAAGGGAGACAACAGTGAAGGAAGAAAAAGGGAGACAACAGTGAAGGAAGAAGGGAGACAACAGTGGAGACAGAAAAAGGGAGACAACAGTGAGGCAGAAAAAGGGAGACAACAGTGAAGAAAGAAGGGAGACAACAGTGAAGGAAGAAGAAGGGAGACAACAGTGAGGAAGAAGAAGGGAGACAACAGTGAAGGCAGAAAAAGGGAGACAACAGTGAAGGAAGACAACAGTGGAGGAAGAAAAAGGGAGACAACAGTGAAGGAAGAAAACGGGAGACAACAGTGAAGAAAGAAGGGAGACAACTGAAGGAAGAAAAAGGGAGACAACAGTGAAGGAAGAAGAAGGGAGACAACAGTGAAGGAAGAGGAAGGGAGACAACAGTGAAGGCAGACAAAGGGAGACAACAGTGAAGGCAGAGGAAGGGAGACAACAGTGAAGGAAGAAAAAGGGAGACAACAGTGGAGGCAGAAAAAGGGAGACAACAGTGAAGGAAGAAAAAGGGAGACAACAGTGAAGGAAGAAAAAGGGAGACAACAGTGAAGGAAGAAAAAGGGAGACAACAGTGGAGGCAGAAAAAGGGAGACAACAGTGAAGGAAGAAAAAGGGAGACAACAGTGAAGGAAGAAAAAGGGAGACAACAGTGGAGGCAGAAAAAGGGAGACAACAGTGAAGGAAGAAAAAGGGAGACAACAGTGAGGAAGAAGGGAGACAACAGTGAATGCAGAGAAAGGGAGACAACAGTGAGGAAGAAAGGGAGACAACAGTGAAGGAAGAAAAAGGGAGACAACAGTGAAGGAAGAAAAAGGGAGACAACAGTGGAGGCAGAAAAAGGGAGACAACAGTGAAGGAAGAAAGAAAGGCAGAAACACAGAGACAGTAGAAAAGAAGAAATTTCTAGACGGTGTGGGGATGCTGTTTACAATGAAAGACCCATGGCATCCCCACGGGGGAAGGTCTGTGACCTCACAAAGAGAGAGATCAAGGTCAGGATGCCAGTCACCATTCCTATGGACTTTCTTCATCATTGGGATTTGATCATTTTGTTCAGCAACCTCAAACTCACCGTCACACAGCACACAAAAAGCAGTGATTGCACTTGATACTCACGCCACACCTCATCTGCTTCACCAGTCATGGGGTTAAACAGAAAATAAAACACCACAGAATATTGCACAGACCACCAGACCACAGACGGAGACAGCGGAAAAGGTGGGGGTGGGGGTGGGTATGGCAAGCAGGGAAGGGGAAGAATCATGATGAAAAAAAAGATGTTTTTCTACGCTTCAATCATGACACAGACAGTCCAAGAGATTCTTCAGTTAATCAATATAATACAAGAAATCATGTTTGTTCAGGTTGTAATTTTCATGAGAATCCACTGATGTTCGTCCCAGAAATGTCAACAACAACAACAACAAAAAAGAAGACAATAAATAAATGAAAATACTAAAACTTCAGACAGCAGAATCAACCCCTTGTCTGCTACTAATTATCTTACCAGCACTTCCACAACCAGTGATCCCCTTAAACATTTGTCACTAATCCATTAAAAAAAAAAAAATCATATTCACAACATAAGATGTGCTAACTTGTGCTGCGCACAGCTGTTAAAAAAAAACTTGGTCGCGTATTTGGCATTTTACTGAATAAACGATAAATGTGTTTGGCGTTTACATAAAATCAATAAATTCATTATAAGTATTACATTTGTAAATTTGTGTCAAGATTCCATTTAAAACACACAGACACACACACACACACACACAGACACACAATGTTTTCACAATATGAGGGTAAGTAAATGTGTTCATGTACAGCAACTGAAAAACTTTGTTGATTGGTATAATATTAAATGATCAATAAAGAAGTTAGTAGTTTTTATTGGTATAATATTAAATGATCAATAAAGATGTTAGTAGTTTTTATTGGTATAATATTAAATGATCAATAAAGAAGTTAGTAGTTTTTATTGGTATAATATTAAATGATCAATAAAGAAGTTAGTAGTTTTTATTGGTATAATATTAAATGATCAATAAAGATGTTAGTAGTTTATCATATCTATAAATATGTTTTAGTCATAGTTTACTTTCTGACCAGTACATTTATATGAAGTCAATAAATTTGTTCAAGTTACAGATTATTAAATAATCAATACATTAATCAATGACTTTGATGTTATAACAACTTTCTCGATCAACTAACGGCATAATACTTGACATGTTAGTATTCATTCTAAGGTATGTTAGTATTCGTTTTAAATAAGTATTCAGTACTTCAAAACCATTGGTAGTCATTTTGATAAATATTCAGCACCTCAAAACCATCAGTACTCATGTTCATTCTAAGTTATGTTAGTATTCGTTTTAAATAAGTATTCAGTACTTCAAAACCATTGGTAGTCATTTTGATAAATATTCAGCACCTCAAAACCACCAGTACTCATGTTAATAAATATTCAGCATCCGATCACATGATACAACTCCATGCTGTGTAGGCTGTAAGGTGATGCATGTTTTATTGCACATTCTACTGGACACAAGTATATCTCTCTCCGGCAGTCAGAAATATTCAGTGAAAGTCCCACAGCCTGGTTACAACCATCGGGGAAGTGATGTCGTATCTACTGTGTCCAGAGCTTGGCATGGCAAGGCTGGTCCCAGTTCTCTCGTCTGTCTGGTTCAACCTTCGCCAACCACAGTCAGGGTTCCCACCTGGGTGGGGTGAGGAAAATCAAGCTTCTTCTTCTTCTTCATTCGTGGGCTGCGACTCCCACGTTCACTCATATGTACACAAGTGGGCTTTTTACGTGTATGACCGTTCTTACCCCACCATGTAGGCAGCCATACTCCGTTTTCGGGGATGTGCATGCTGGGTATATTCTTGTTTCCATAACCCACCGAACGCTGACATGGATTACAGGATCTTTAATGTGCGTATTTGATCTTCTGCTTGCGTACACACACGAAGGGGGTTCAGGCACTAGCAGGTCTGCACATATGTTGACCTGGGAGATCGGAAAAATCTCCACCCTTCACCCACCAGGCGCCGTCCCCGAGGTTAGAACCCCAGGCCCATAGATTGAAAGTCCAACGTTTTAACCACTAGGCTATAGTGCCCGTTGAAAATCAAGAGTGAAGCGCCTTTCCCATGGAAGCAACATGGCCTTGAACCCTGATCACTGGTGAACGCTGGAGCAGAGGTCCGGTGTCTAATCGATTCTGCCATTGCGCCTCTGACGCAGGAATTACATGATCCAAAAAGATTCAGGTTAACATTAAAAAGAGCGAGAGAGAGAGAGAGAGAAAATCATCCCTACTACATTTCTTTACGTTAAAACTCTTTCCTGACCATGGCGAACATGATAGGCCTGTAGATGTTACATGAAAAATAATCTATATTAATCATAACACACCTCGTAACAACCTTCTCAAACAAACCGAACAGCAGCTTCTTCTGATTGTGATGTATCCAACTCC
The DNA here is from genome assembly GCF_041734735.1 of Babylonia areolata. Lineage (NCBI taxonomy): Eukaryota > Metazoa > Mollusca > Gastropoda > Neogastropoda > Buccinidae > Babylonia > Babylonia areolata. Next base: position 2,384,572 of record NC_134902.1, on the reverse strand, counting down.
AAGCATCCCAGAACCATTTTCCTGACTAATAAAGAACAGACAATCGAAGTTGGAGGTAACAAGTCCCACACTCTGTGATGGCTTTTACTTCAAGGCAGTCCAATCAGACTGCATGTGACTAGAGGTCGGCACAGGGAGGTGGGACCCAAACTTCTTCTTCTTCTTCTGCGTTCACTCGTATGCACACGAGTGGGCTTTTACATGTATGACCGTTTTTACCCCGCCATGTAGGCAGCCATACTCCATTTTCGGGGGTGTGCATGCTGGGTATGTTCTTGCTTCCATAACCCACCAAACGCTGACATGGATTACAGGATCTTTAACGTGCGTATTTGATCTTCTGCTTGCATATACACACAAAGGGGGTTCAGGCACTAGCAGGTCTGCACATATGTTGACTTGGGAGATCGTAAAAATCTCCACCCTTTACCCACCAGGCGCCGTCACCGTGATTCGAACCTGGGACCCTCAGATTGACAGTCCAACGCTTTAACCACTCAGCTATTGCGCCCGTCGGACCCAAACCTTTCCTGCCTCTTTCAACCTTCCCCAACCAAAGTCATTCCTGGGTGCTGCAAGGAAAACTGGAGTCCAGTGCTTTTCATGGTCGTAGACAGAGGTAAACAATCAGTGATGGGGCAGATTAAAAAGAAAAAAAAAAGAAAAAAAAAAGATGAAGAGAATGATGCTTTCTACGCCACGCCAGACTCCGTGGTACATTTCTTATTTCGAATCTCTCACTTCCTCTCCCTCCAAACTAATGTCTTCATCCAAATCGTCCCCTTTCACATAAACAAACCGAAACAAAACAGTGGTGGAAATAGAACTGTTCCAGTTCTTTTACACAACGCTCAATTGACAAGTGAGGCTGTTGAACTCTGCCGAACTCTGCGAGAAATGAACACAAGACCAACAGAAATAATGCAACAAGACCAACAGAAATGACTACACAAACAAAATAAATAAATAACCACCATGCTCTGATAGAAAAGAAAACTTCCAAGTGCAAAAACTACGACTGAGAAACCAACAAAACCTTCAACAAACTGCTTTCTTTTTGGAAACCGAACAGCTAGTGCACCACTTCAAAGACTATGTCAGGATCCAGGCTGACCATCAACAACAGACGTCACTGACAGAATGGAACTGAGATGATGAGGCAGAAACAACACGGCTATGTCGACTTCCAGGGAGTGACTGACTGCTGCAGTGACTGCAAAAAATATCTCTCAATGTTTATCATTTGTTTATCATTAAATAAAAGACGATAACCGGCAAACAGCAATAGCAGATGAAAATCACTGATAATGTTAAAATATGAAATGAAAATGTTGACCGACGAACTGCTATAGTAAATGCAAATTTGCAATGTTTAATATGAAATAAAAATGCTGACTGGCAAACTGCTATATTAAATGCATATCTGTCATGTTTGATATTAAATAAAAATGCTAACTGATGTACAATTACTGTTTTTAACACTTGCACATACTTGCATCTACACCAACATTTACATACATGTTATCTCACAATCTTTTTTAACATTTGCACATTCTTGCATCTACACAAATATTTATTGAATATTAAATCAAACTGTTAGATAGCAAACTATCAATTTTAAACGCTGTACACACTTGCATCTAAATCAGTTATCTGTTTAATGTCAAGTAATAATGTTAACTCACACAATACTTTTTCGTTTTTTGTGTGTTGTTTTTGTCTATGTTGTTGAACACTTGCATAAATAATGTTACATACTAAAATTTAAACCAGCATTTGTAAAAATAAGAAACAAAAAAAACAAAAACAAAAAAAAAAAAAAAGGAAAAAAAGAGAGAGAGAAAAAAAAGGTACACATTTATTCCAACACAGCAGACACTTTTAACAAATGCATAACAATATCTATTCCAACACTTTCCACACTTTTAACTCAATAACCTTTCAACTAACAATCCTTCATAAAAAAAAAAAAATTATAAAAAAACCAAAAAAAAACCCAGAACTATATTCCCCCGATATTCAAAATGTTGTCACAACATCTCACACACGTTGTTCAATGAGAACACTTGGTGAAGCCCCAATCCCACAAACCCCTCTGTTCAAACACAACATGGCCTCTGGAACATGTATTCCACTGGAATACTCTTCAACCAATCAAAACTCTCCAAACAAACAAGCCCACATATGTACATATTGTCCAACACAATAACTCTCCAAACTATTCACAAGCCCACATATATACATACATTCCAACACCGTACATATATTTTAAAGGAATATATGAACATTCGCCAACCAACTGAAGTTTTTCAAACCAACCACTAGCCCACATATATACACATTTATTCCAATGCAATATACATATTCCAGCAGAATATATTAACTTGGCAACCAGTCAAATGCCACATGTATATTCCAGTGGAATACATCAACACTCTAACCAATCAAGCTCCTGCAAACCAAAGACAGTCCACTCCAAGCAATCAAGAATTCTTTAAAACGAATCAAAAGCCTTTTTCCATTCAGAGAAACTTCTCACAAGTGTACATATTCCAGCGGAATGCAAATGCGACACGCACTCACATTTTTTACATTTCAAGCAATAAACCTTTCTTCACGCGGACCAAAGGCCATGTTCACATACAGTGAAGCTTTCAAATACATATTCCCATGGAATACATACACCGTATTTATGTTTCTAACCAACCAACATGTCTTCAAATGGAATCAAAGGCAGTATTCCCATTTCAAATCATCCAGAAAAGCTTCCCACAATCCCTTTGGCACATGCACACAACTCTACATTTCAACCTGTTAACATTTCTTCAAACACCTAACATGACCAACTTTCCTGTGCTGAAACACATGCACACAACTCTACATTTCAACTTGTCAACATTTCTTCAAACACCCAACATGACCTACTTTCCTGTGCTCAAACACCCAACATACACACACCCATGAACCTTCCCCCCTGACGACACGTACCAAGGATTATGCCACAGAAATACACTTTCACCCATCAACATTTCCTCAATGCACAGTTATTTTCTGGTTTCATATTCTTCTGAGGTAATAAAAAAATAAATCAATCAGCAATCTCTGAAAAACAACAACAAAAAACCAAAAAACAAAACAAAAACAGCAACAAAAATGCAGAACTACAATGTCCACTGTTCAAACACAACAACCCTCACAAATGTCAAACAGTCAATGAGTTCTAAAATATCTTAAGAGTCGTGTTTGTTTCACAGTTGCAAAATTCTGTGGAAAAGCTTCTACAGAAAAAAAAAATCAATTCAAATAATCAACAATTCTTTGGAAAAACAACAAAAAAACCAAAACAACAACAAGTGAAAACGTAACTGACGATAATAAATAAGTCGACCTTTCACACTGCACCTCATGAAACTTCCAAAGCGCAAAATCAGGACAGCTGGGGAATGTCAGACCCCTGCCGGAGTCTGCACTAGTTGGGTCACGGTTAAGTATGTGTAATTAAATGTGGTTTTAGTTTAGACGCCAGCATATCAACAACAAACAGGCTAGGAAAACATTTCCTTAACAATTTAAATGAGTGGCTGACTGCACCGTTTGCTTTTTCTTTCTTTTTGTTAAGCCAGAGTTATGCCTCTTGCACACTTTGTTACCAATCGTTATGGGCATAAATCATGATCGTTATGATCATGACACACTTTGATCCACCAGCACCACCACCCTCTGAAAAAAACAACAGAGGCCGCTAAGCTGTACTACTCATCCGCAAGCCCAACACATCCGCATCAAATTTATTAAAAAAAAAAAAAAAAAAAAAGGTTTTCATGCTTTGGATATTTCAGTTTCAAAGCAGCAAAGAGGCATCAAAGTGTTGGCTGGAATGATCCGTTAAAATCTACACATCTGGTGTAAAAAAAAGAAAAAGAAAAAAAAAGAGATGATTATGAATAAGAAAAAAAAGGGGGTAGTTGGTGATGCAGAGGTAGGTGATTTATCAGTTCACCACTGCCAGAAAAAACGAAGAAGAACGGAACAAGGCCTGGAAGAACAGAAAACCAGAAAACAAAGCATAAAAAAACAGAAAGAAAAGTGGGCTGGTTGGCAACGCTACGTTCGACGATTCACCACTTTACCACTGTCAGAAACCATTCACTGAGAATGTAAAAGGACTTGGAAGAGTGGAAAACAAATAACAACAGCAAAAAACTACAACAAAACAATGGATGAACCTCCCATCCCTTAAAAAAAGAAAAAAAAAAGCTACATTCCCCTCCCCTTAAATGAATCTGGAATAAGGATGGAAAAAAACCCACACAAAAACAACAACAACAAAAAAAAAAAAAACATCAAAAAACCGACACACACAAAAAATCACCGTACACTGACTTTCTCCGTATGTCTCCAAGTCTGGAAGAAGAAGAAGAAGAAGAAGAAGAACGAAGAACGGCCATGTGTTGCAGATGTCCTGAAGGGCCATCCCACTGACAACCCATCCCCACTCCTAAAACCAAGGATAGAAAAAAACCAAAAAAAACCACACACACAACCACAAAAAACCCCATACACTTTGTCTTTCTTCATATGTCTCTAACTCTGGAAGAAGTAGAAGATGATGATGATGAACGGCCGTGTGTGTGTGTGTGATGTATATATCCAGAAGGTCATGACCTTGACCCCCAGTCACCTTGACCCCATGACCTTGATCACCCCATGACCCCTTACATGGTGCTGGTGATGTGGAAGTAGCGGACGAACTTGAAAACGAGGCTGACGATGAGGTACCACACGTTGCGGGCGATCTGTGAGCGTGCGATGAGCGTGCGCCACAAGACCACGGCGATCATCGTGTTGAACATGTAGCGGATGTTGCGTAGTCTGCACGCAGAAACACGACAATGATGACGGATTTGGACTGGCTGATGGATATGGATACTTATACAGGATGCGGATACTCACGTAGAGCTTATCCTCAGAGGCCAAACTCTGAGTCCTACATGAACATTGAGTGAGTCATTTGCACAACAGGCTGCCTACCTGGGTAGAGCCAACTAAGAGCTGCCTTTAGGAGCTGATCATTTGTTTCCTGTGTCATTCCATCAGACTTTAGTCACACACAAAGACAAACACACACACGCACACACTTGTGATTATATATTCCAGGTTCTGGTTGATATCTGAGAGTTTGAGTTTGAGTAAGAGAGTGAGTATTCAAACACACACACGCGCACATGCTTATGATCATATATTCCAGGTTCTGGTTGATATCTGAGAGTTTGAGTTTGAGAAAGAGAGTGAGTAATCTAGTTGTTTTGTTTTTTTAATTTGGTGTTAACACAGTCTAGATCACTGGGCACAGTAAACTGCATTAAATGAGCCTATACTATATTAACTCATTGTAGCCCACAGCTACATGCCTGCTACAACTCCCCTGGACCAGCACAGCACGAGACAGCGGCAGTAAAAAAAAATTGGGTGGTTCACTAAAATGGTGAAAATCAATGAAGAATTATCCATTTTATCGGTCTAACAAAGCTTCATTTTTATGCTCCTAGAATCCACAAACAGCTCAGTTTAGAACGCCAACTGTATCAAGCAAAAATAAACGAAATTAGAATCCTGTGCTGGCAGGAAAATACTAGTACCAGGTTCACAGGGGAAGTAATCATGGTATGAGTTAACACAAACCTGGAGTAGAACAAGTTAAACATCTGTTATATCAATCTGTGGTTTCATTGAACAAAAACAAAGTATTCCTGTACCTTGAGTTGAACATCTGTTATATCAATCTGTGGTTTCATTGAACAAAAACAAAGTATTCCTGTTATATCAATCTGTGGTTTCATTGAACAAAAACAAAGTATTCCTGTACCTTGAGTTGAACATCTGTTATATCAATCTGTGGTTTCATTGAACAAAAACAAAGTATTCCTGTACCTTGAGTTGAACATCTGTTATATCAATCTGTGGTTTCATTGAACAAAAACAAAGTATTCCTGTACCTTGAGTTGAACATCTGTTATATCAATCTGTGTTTTCACTAAATGATAACAAAGAATTCCTGTACCTTGAGTCAAACATCTGTTATATCAATCTGTACTTTCACTAAATGATAAAAACAAAGTATTCCTGTACCTTGAGTTAAACATCTGTTATATCAATCTGTGGTTTCATTGAACAAAAACAAAGTATTCCTGTACCTTGAGTTGAACATCTGTTATATCAATCTGTGGTTTCATTGAACAAAAACAAAGTATTCCTGTACCTTGAGTTGAACATCTGTTATATCAATCTGTGGTTTCATTGAACAAAAACAAAGTATTCCTGTACCTTGAGTTGAACATCTGTTATATCAATCTGTGTTTTCACTAAATGATAACAAAGAATTCCTGTACCTTGAGTCAAACATCTGTTATATCAATCTGTACTTTCACTAAATGATAAAGAATTCCTGTACCTTGAGTCAAACATCTGTTATATCAATTTGTACTTTCACTAATGATAAAGAATTCCTGTACCTCGAGTCAAACATCTGTTATATCAATCTGTGCTTTCACTAAATGATAAAGAATTCCTGTACCTTGAGTCAAACATCTGTTATATCAATTTGTACTTTCACTAAATGATAAAGAATTCCTGTACCTTGAGTCAAACATCTGTTATATATCAATCTGTGCTTTCACTAAATGATAACAAAGAATTCCTGTACCTCGAGTCAAACATCTGTAATACCAATCCGTGCTTTCACTGCACAACAAAGTATCCCTGCACCTTGTACACCTCATGTCTACAGAGGACAGGTGGACTCACTTGCGGAGGTGTGCCCTAGCGGCTGGCAGGCTGGCCAGGTCTTCGTTCAACAGGTATTTCTTGGCTCCGATGCAGTAGTTCTCCACGTAGGTCGCCCAGTGCAGGGGGCGGGGGTCAAAGTAGAACACCTGACAACATCGTCACTCATACAGGTAACTCTCCTAATGCCACTGTGTTTGTCACACCTGTTGAGTAACTGTCACATTCACAGCTTCTGTCACACAAGTGTAATTCTGTCATGTTATTTCATTTGCTACGCCTGTCACTTCGTTGTTACATGCGTAACATCTGTCACACTGTCATTAACATAATGTGACTCTCGTCATGTCATTGCATTTGTTACACCTGTCGCACCATTGTTACATTCATGACATCTGTCACCTGTTATCAACGTATGTCAGTCCCATCGTAAGCACATTTGAAACACCTGTAAACGAAACACTGTCATTCACATTACGTAGCTTTGGTCATGTAATGTCTACGTTTGTAAAACCTGCCATACAATCACATTACAGAACACTTGTCAATTCATATATACAGCTACTCATGACTTTTACATTCATAATTCTTGTCACACATCGTATTCACATCGTAATTTAACATAAATAACTCTCGTGACGTGGGATATGGGTCTCATCTCCGTTTGATTTTCCAGTCTTTTTCTTGTTCTTCTTCTTCTTCTGCATTTGTGGGCTTCAACTCCCACGTTCACTCGTATACACGAGTGGGCTTTTTACGTGTATGACCGTTTTTACCCCGCCATGTAGGCAGCCATACTCCGCTTTCGGGGGTGTGCAATCTGGGTATGTTCTTGTTTCCATAACCCACCGAACGCCGACATGGATTACAGGATCTTTAACGTGCGTATTTGATCTTATGCTTGCGTATACACACGAAGGGGGTTCAGGCACTGGCAGGTCTGCACATATGTTGACCTGGGAGATCGTAAAAATCTCCACCCTTTACCCACCAGGCGCCGTCACCGTGATTCGAACCCAGGACCCTCAGATCGAAAGTCCAACGCTTTAACCATTCAGCTATGGCACCTGGCCCCCAGTCAAACTTGGAAGAAAGGGTGAGAGGGGGAATGAAACCCAGGCCCCCCCCCCCCCCCCCCACCCCACCAAACACTGAACTGGCAGACAAACATCGCAACCACTCTGCCACATTCCTCCTAAAAACCTTAATTAATCAATTAATTTCAATGTTTTAAAAGCGAATATGTGAAATGCTTTTATTTGAGAACATATGTTTATTACTCTTGTTTAATCAAGTAATCCACGTGTGTGTGGGGTGGGTGGGGGTGTGGGGGGGGGGGGTGCGGGTGTGTGTGTGTGCTGATTATCTGGTTGCGGTTTTCCGCAATTTATCTTTATTCATATCTTATCTGTCTATTATAATCAATGTGCAGTATAGTAGGCTATGCTTATAATTATATTCAAATAATGTTTCTTAATTCTTTCTTTTACATTAGGAATACTAGTTATTACCTGCAGTGTGTGGATGTATGTGTGAAACGGTGTATGTAATGTTTTATGTTAACAAAAGCGTTTTTGTAAAGCACCTAGAGCAGATTTCTGGATAGTGTGCTATATAAGTATCCATTATTATTACATCATTATTATTATTATTATTAAACAGTGGTGCCACCTTGAGGTCTTCAGGACACAGCTGGTGGCGGAGGATCTCAGAGTTGTTGTTGACCCAGGTCCAGGAGTTGCAGGTGAAGAAACTGAGGGTGTCCAGTGAGCGGTGCAGCTTCCTATACGTCTTCACCATCCTGATCGTTGTGAAAAATAACATCAATAAATGAATAAATAAAGAGAAGAAGATGACGACGATGAAGATGATGAAGAAGGAGGAGAAGAAGTAGAAGAAGAGAAGAAAAAGAAGATGATGATGATAGAGAAGGAGAAGATGAAAGAGAAAGAAGATGATGATGATAGAGAAGGAGAATATGAAAGAGAGAGAAGAAGATGACGATAGAGAAGAATATGAAAGAGAAGAAGATGATGGTGATAATAGAGAAGGAGAAGATGAAAGAGAAGAAGAAGAAGAAGAAGAAGAAGAAGATGATGATGATGATGATGATGAAGAAGGAGAAGGAAAAGGAGAAGAAAAAAAGAAGAAGGAGGAGAAAGAAAAAGAATTAAAATTAAAAGAAGAAGAAGAAGAATTATACTGTGCCTTTCATTCTCCTCTGAATGATTTACAATTACAACAGTTCCATTCAGAAACATTGCTTTATGTATATACCATCCATCAGAACATGCAGGTTGGTCCAACTAAGGAAGCAGACATGAACAAATTATGACAAGACACTGCATCAAAAGCACATACTCAACAAACTATGACAAGACACTGCATCAAAAGCACATACTCAACAAATTATGACAAGACACTGCATCAAAAGCACATACTCAACAAACTATGACAAGACACTGCATCAAAAGCACATACTCAACAAACTATGACAAGACACTGCATCAAAAGCACATACTCAACAAATTATGACAAGACACTGCATCAAAAGCACATACTCAACAAACTATGACAAGACACTGCATCAAAAGCACATACTCAACAAACTATGACAAGACACTGCATCAAAAGCACATACTCAACAAACTATGACAAGACACTGCGTCAAAAGCACATACTCAACAAACTATGACAAGACACTGCATCAAAAGCACATACTCAACAAACTATGACAAGACACTGCATCAAAAGCACATACTCAACAAATTATGACAAGACACTGCATCAAAAGCACATACTCAACAAACTATGACAAGACACTGCATCAAAAGCACATACTCAACAAACTATGACAAGACACTGCATCAAAAGCACATACTCAACAAACTATGACAAGACACTGCATCAAAAGCACATACTCAACAAATTATGACAAGACACTGCATCAAAAGCACATACTCAACAAACTATGACAAGACACTGCATCAAAAGCACATACTCAACAAACTATGACAAGACACTGCATCAAAAGCACATACTCAACAAACTATGACAAGACACTGCGTCAAAAGCACACACTCAACAAACTATGACAAGACACTGCGTCAAAAGCACATACTCAACAAACTATGACAAGACACTGCATCAAAAGCACATACTCAACTCAATGTTCCAAAGTAAACACCCCAGAAACCAATTAATCACCCCAAAAACCAACTGCGCACATCACAACGCCCAAACAATGCACACGACCCAACTGCAACACCCAAACCACAGTCCCACTCTTCCTCCCAACCCTCCACACAACACCTCAACAACACTTATCAAAACAAGAGAGGCAAGGCCTTCAAGACTCACTTGTGGCAAATTAAGTCCCCTAGCATTAATTACAGAGTAATTTCCCTTTTTTACTATCTGCACCAAAAACGTTTGCAAAATAAATAAAACTTCCATGCTGAGCAAAAGAAGTTCCTGTTTGAACAAAAAATGATGACTGCTCTTGTTGTTGGGTCAGAATATCAGATCAAAGTGCCAAGTTTAGAGAATACAAAAAATATAAATATAACAGTAAATGCAGTTTGCATATAATTAGGCTTCATTTTTTATTTTTTCTGCCAATCCCAGAGGTGCAATACTGTTTTAAACAAGATGACTGGAAAGAACTGAATTTTTCCTATTTTTATGCCTAATTTGGTATCAAATGACAAAGTATTTGCAGAGAAAATGTCAATGTTAAAGTTTACCACGGACACACAGACTCACACACACACATCCGAACACCGGGTTAAAACATAGACTCACTTTGTTTACATAAGTGAGTCAAAAACAACACTACTTATAAGGTGCAGACGGGTGCAGCACTAGACTGTCACCTCAGTTTCTTGAGTTTTGATCCCTGTTTTTTTTTGGTCACATCTGGAGGGTTTAAGGATAGAGATCTCCCAAGTCAGCACATGCGCAGACCTGGTACCCGATCCCCCTTTGAGTGATACGCATGCAGAGGATCAAATATACACACTACAGATCATGTGATCCATGTCAGCGTTCAGTGGGTTATGGAAACAACAACACACCCAGCAATCACGCCCCTGAAAACAGAGTACGGCTGCCTACAAGGCCCAGTAAAAACACTGCCACATATAAAAGCCCACCTGTAAATAAGAGTGAATGTGGGAGTTGCAGCCCACGAGCAAATAAGAATAAGGCGCAAAACTCCCCTTACAGTGAGCTCTAAACACCTCCCATGAAACAACACACATAAAACAGTGCATAATGACATAGAACACTACATGAAGGCAGACAAGAAGTGACAACCAATACACACCAAGACAACAATACACACTGCAAACATGAGCCATCACACAATGGCACAAAAAAACCCCCAAAAAAAACCCACAGACATACAATAAGCCTTATACATGCCCAGCCCCAAATCCCACAAAGCACCCACTCCTCCCTCCCTCCCCTCCCCATTCAACTGACTGACCTTGGCTTCTGACCAATCAGCCGGTAGCCCACGTCCGCCAGGTGTGCAGGTATGATGTGACTGACAAACAGCAGGTAGTCGTGCACGTAACTGGAACACACACACACACACACACACACAAATCATTAGACAGGTGCTGCAAGTCTGGGTTCACTGAAACAATACAGGCAAAGTCTTGATGGCGAACATGTTGTTCCCAATGGTAACAACAACAAAATCAGGAAAGAGGACACTTCCTTCACAATCTATTTACAAACTGTTACTCATCTTGCTGCTCAGCCACAGCACCCACATTAGGTTGAAAGCATGTGTCCTTACTAAGCTGAGGTGGTAGATGATGATGATGGAGTCTCCCGTCGGTCCGACGGATGAGTAGGCAGGCAGGCTTATCTGTCGGTGTGTGTTTATTAATGCCAGAAAAACAGCCAGGACTCCACCCCCCTTCAGGACACCCTTCACAAGGCCAGACGGACCTCACACCCAGAGTAGCACCCCCACGAACACTACAACGTCACCCTCACAGAACCAGGCCCCGATCCCTGAACAACATGACCACATGGGTTCTGGCCACGATTGGCACTGTTTATGTCCGTGCACTGATGGAGTCTCCCATCGGACTGACGGATGAGTAGGCAGGCAGGCTTATCTGTCGGTGTGTGTCCTCATATGGGAGAAGAGGCCGATTCTGGATGCGCAGCACTTCCCACAGGTGTTGCAAGGGAAAACGTCTCCAGAAGTTGAACCCTGCTTCCTTCGCTCACACTTCTCCTTAAGCTCGTCGTTCCGACATTAGCCTGATTGCCTGACCAGCACAGGTGTGCAGTCCCTTCCCAACTCTCTTGCCTACCGACGCTCACAGTCCCACAGGTGCAGATACTGCCACGTGTAGGATGGCCTCGGCAGGTGCAGGTTTTTTCTTCAGAGCTCCGTGTCCTAGGGGGACTTCCAGCCAAGGATAAGAGCTCCCCCTGCCCTTTGGTCACCCTCTTCTGCCTTCACAGCTGTTGGGAAAGGTTTCCTCCTCCGCCTGGTCCAGTCGTTGAGAGACTTCACATGCGGCAGGTAGTACTGGGTTACATGGTACCAGTAGCAAGGGCTATGCCCCTGACCTGACCAGTAAAGGTGGTAGATGGCACAATGGTTAAGACATTCATCTGTCAATACAGTGTCCGTGAGGGTTCAATTCCCAGTCGCGCCCTTTCTCCCAAGTTTGACCGGAAAATCAAACTGAGGGCCTAGTCATTCAGACGATAAAACAAGGTCCGGTATGCAGCACTAATACAGCAAAGAGCACATCTCACCTGTTCCTTGTGAAGATCAGCTTTGGCCGTCGGAAGCAGGAATCCAGGGGCGTTCGCTTAAAGGAATCCAGCACTATGTTCTCTGTCACCCACAAACACAACACAATCGTATCCATCAGCTGTTTTAAAACATATCGGTAGTTTACAGTTTTTGTGGTGTGTGCAAGGGAATGTACAGGCATGGGCACGTGGAGAGAACAGCTGACAGTAGAGAATCATCTGTTCAATTCCAAGAAACTAGAAAAGATCACACACACACCCCCTCCGTCCCCTAAAAAAAACCTCCCAGATATGTGATAAGATCCTCCCCTATCCCCTCTAACCCCCATCTCCCCTCCACCAACCCCACCAACCCCCCCCAACTCCTAAAATCTCCCAGTAAAAAATCTCCCAGACACGTGAAAAGATCACACACCCCCATCTCCCCTCCACCAACCCCCCCCCCACTCCTAAAATCTCCCAGTAAAAAATCTCCCAGACATGTGAAAAGATCACACACCCCCATCTCCCCCCCACGCCCTACCCCGCCCCCCACCCCTAAAATCTCCCAGACATGTGAAAAGATCACACACCCCTATCTCCCCCCCCCCCCCCTAAAATCTCCCAGACATGTGAAAAGATCAACCCCGCCTACCTCCCCCCCCCCACCCCCAAATTTGTGTAAAGATCACACTCACCCAACCCCCCTCCCAGACAAATGCCAAAGGTCATACCAACCCATCTCCACCCCTCCCAGACACATGAAAAAGTTACCACTGACCCATCTTGCCCCAGGTGAAGGGGGTTGAGGCTGCCGTTGGTGGTGTGAAAATTTCCCCCTCTCCCCCCTCCCAGACACATGAAAAAGACCCCACCCAACTCCCAGACCCACACAAAAGGTTGCACTGACCCATCTCGCCCCAGGTGAATAGGATGAGGCTGCCATTGGTGGTGTGAAAACTTCCCCCCCCCCTCCCCCTCTTCCCACACCCATGCAAAAGGTCCCCCCACCCCTCCCAGACATGTGAAAAAGATCCTATAGACCCATCTCTCCCCAGGTGAAGGGGTTGAGGTTGCCAGTGTTGGTATGAAAAGATCGCCTACCCCCACCCACCCCAGACCCACACAAAAGATCGCCTACCCCCACCCACCCCAGACCCACACAAAAGGTCCCCACCCCCACCCACCCCAGACCCACACAAAAGGTCCCCACCCCCACCCACCCCAGACCCACACAAAAGGTCCCCACCCCCACCCACCCCAGACCCACACAAAAGGTCCCTACCCCCACCCACCCCAGACCCACACAAAAGGTCCCTACCCCCACCCACCCCAGACCCACACAAAAGATCACACAGACCCATCTCTCCCCAGGTGAAGGGGTTGAGGTTGCCGGTGGTGGTGTGGTAGACCATCAGCTGTCTGGGTCGGGCCAGGGCGGTGTACCAGGCCACAGTGATCATGACGTTGATGGGGATGTCCACCGGCACGATGTCCGCAAGGGCGCTGCACTCTCCCTTCATCGACCGCAGGATGCCCTTCCCCAGCTGCCCAGAGGGGGGAAACAAACAGGTCTAAACTTCATAACGTGTAATGTATATACATGTTAACTTAATATCCTCCCTAAAATGGAGCATGACTGCCAGCATGGCAGGTAAATACTGTCGTACATGTAAAAGCCCACTCGCGTATGTGACTGAATGTGGGAGTCACAACCCACAGAAGAACATCAACAACAACAAGAGGAAGAGGAAGAAGAAGAAGAAGAAGGAAGAAGAAACTTAACATATACAAGTAAACTTAATAATATGTACATGCCTTCCCCAAATCTGACCATCAGGAACAGTTGATGCAAAAACCAGAGGGACAGAACTGAACACACAATTCAATATATTCTTGCTTGCAGCGTTAAAATTCACTTATTCTTTTTCTTCTTTGTTTTCTTCTTCTTTTCTATTTCAGTATGCAGGGTGGGAGTGACTTGGTGTCTGAAACACTGAAGTGTGACAGTTGGTCCCTTCTTGTATTTCCTGAGAGTCAGTTTCAGGTTTTATCTGAAGTCATTTCTAAAGTCTTTAGAAATCAGACCAGCCTGTACATTAATACAGACTGCGAAATAATACTACTTGATAAATCATAAGCACATAGATATAAAAAATATATACCTGTCTATCAATTGATATATCTATCTATCCATCTATCTATCTATGAGTGTGTGTGTGTGTGTGTGTGTGTGTGTGTGTGTGTGTCTGTGTGTGTGTTCATAAATGAATATCCATATAATCTATTTATTCCCCAAGCGATTCCTACTATTGTGTTGACAAAGTGACAAAACACCAACAAAGACTTTGCTGAAGTTCTCCTTCTCCCCCACCCCTCCATCCCAACAACCCTCAGAACAAACCCTGCACTTCTCTCATCCTCCATTTTATCACTTACAATACAGACACAATCACCTGACAATGTCAAAAGTATCAAACAAAACGTCTTACAGCAATGCATAATCCACTGGGACCATTGTAATTGTCGATCCAGCCCTGAAAAAACAAACAAACAAACAAAAAAACAACAACATAACGAGCGAATATATTCACATATACACAGTTCAACAGCTGTTGTATTAGGCTATCATTCATATACACTGAAATGAAGACAGTAAATACTGGTCTGTAATAAACATTCCATGGTTACGTTTGTTTCATGTGTTGCCCATCCTGTTTCTGGTGTTGCTGACAGGAGACAAACACACAGTCACATGCTGGTCTGGTCTCTGGTGTTTTGGGCCATTTCTGGCTTCATACCTATCATTTATTTTCTTCTTTTTAATCCAATGATTAAAACAGAAAAAAAAATTAAAGAACTGTACCAGTTACTAAAAACCAGACTTTATAGCAATGATAACGTACATGTCATTGTCATTATCTATGTCCTCACTGTACAAAAGCAAAACAAAAATCTAATAATTCCTACATAAATATATATCAAAATAATTGTCTGTAAAATGCTGTGACCAGTTCCAATTCAACAACAAATCATTATCCAGTGTGTATCTGCCTCACTACGAATCACAGTCAGTGTTTGTGTCACAGACAAAAAACAAAACAAAAAAAAACCAAAAAAAATCTTCCAACCCGAAAACAGTCCCACACACTGCAACTCACAGCGAAGGGCTCTTTCCAGGTGGCGCCCACGATGGACGGCCTGACGACAGCGATGGGGAGATCGGAGCCCTGTGTAAGCAGCACCCACTCTGCCAGCTGCTTGGTGTAGGTGTAGGTGTTGGGCTTGTCCTTCAGCAGCTTCTTGGTGAACAACTCCAGCATGTCGTCATCCATCCACCTGGCACCGCGTACAGGGAGGGGGGTTGGGGGGGGGGGAGTGGTGTGTGGTCATATATGGCCATGTAAGAGTGTGTGTGTGTGTGTGTGTGTGTGTGTGTGTGTGTGTGTGTGTGTGTGTGTGTGGTGTGGTGTGGTGTGTGTGTGTGTGTGGTGTGTGTGTGGTGTGGTGTGTGTGTGTGGTGTGGTGTGGTATGTGTGTGTGTGTGTGTGTGTGTGTGTGTGTGTGTGTGTGTGTGTGTGTGTGTGTGTGAGTCTGTCTGTCTGTCAGTTTCTGCGTCTGTCTGTATGTGTGCTTGTCTGTTTCTGTGTGTGTGTGTGTGTCTGTCTGTCTGTGTCTGTGTGTGTTGTCTGTAGATGTGTGTGTCTGTACATTTATATATGTGCATGTCTGTGTGTATCTGTGGCTGTGTGCATTCATGTGTACAGACGTGTGAACACTCGTCAGTGTACCACTCCATCTGTTTCTCTCACACACACACACACACAAAAGAAGCTTCACCCATAACATTTTCTGGACATCATCAACACCAACAACAGCAATAATATCAGTCCTGTGTGTTTGAGCCTGATACAGCACACACACACGCACACGCACACACACACACACAAATAACTCACTCAAGCACGTCAATGATTTTCTGAGGCTCCACAGCTGGCTTGTAGATGGCTTCATTGATGTGGGAATGATCACAGTTGGCGTAGGCTGTTGACACGTGGACAAAAGCCTGCAAGAATGGGAGAACTGTTACATGGTTTGTGAAGGATCAAGTCCATGTGCATGTGCATGTGCAAGTGCACACACACACACACACACACACACACACACACACACACACAGTCACACACACAAACACAGAGTTACACACACACACACACATACAAACAAATGGACAAAAGCATGCAACAAGGGGAAAATTATAATTAAAAAAAAAATTGTGAAGGAACAAAATTATGTGCATTTGCATACACATTTACACACACATGCACAAGTTACATACTCACACACACCCACGCACACACCCACAGAGTAATATACCCACACACACACACACACACACACTCACAAACCTACACACACTGATGAAAGCCAGAAACAATGGGAACATGATAACAGTTTGTGAAGGAACAATCCTTTGTGCATCTGCACACACACATACACACAGAGTTCAATTAAAATATTTACAGTGCCATCTGTTTCCACTGGCAACATTCTATCTAATAACTGACATTCGTTTGAAAATAGTTCAAAGTTTAATGAGGAGCCCCATTGCCTTTCTGTTGTATTGTATTTGTAGTTGTATTTCTTTTTCATCACAACAGACCACTCTGTGTGAAATTCCGGTTGCTCTCCTCAGGGAGAGCGCATTGCTACACTGAGAGCGCCACCCTTTTTTTTTTTTTTGTATTTTTTCCTGTGTGCAGTTTTATTTGTTTTTCCTATCGAAGTGGATTTTTCTACAGAATTTTGCCAGGAACAACCCTTTTGTTGCCGTGGGTTCTTTTACATGCGCTAAATGCATGCTGCAAACGGGACCTTGGTTTAACGTCTCATCTGAATGACTAGCGTTCAAACAACCACTCAAGGTCTAGTGGAGGGGGAGAAAACATCGGCAGCCGAGCCATGATTCAAACCAGTGCGCTCAGATTCTCTTGCTTCCTAGGCGGACGTGTTACCTCTAGGCCATCACTCAACTTGACTGCTGACTGTTTTAGTTTCTTGTTTTATTTTCAATCTTTCTTTTCCTTATTCTATTTATTTATATACATATAATGATATATCTATTCATTCCATACTGAGGAAAAGAGGGAGGGGACAAGGTGTGATGAGATGAGAAAGGAGTGGGGTGGGAGGGGGCGGGGGGACGGTGGGGGGGATGCGGGGGGGTGGGGGGGGAAGGAGCAGATTTTTCTGTCTAAAATCACAATCATGGAGAGACATTCAACAAAAGAATGAACACAAATTCACACACCCACGCATCAAAACATACATACATGGACAGACAGACAGACAGACACACACACACAAACTCGAGCACACACACACACTCACACATAAACACACACACACATACACTCACACACACGCATACACTCACACACCCATACATCCAAATACACACACACATACACTCACACACACACATACACTCACACACCCATACATCCAAACACACACACACACACATACACTCACACACACACATACACTCACACAACCATACATCCAAACACACACACACATACAATCACTCTATACATGTAGAGACGCAAAGTGAGAAGAGGGGAGGGGGTGTGATTCACAGACACAAGCCTTTAAACTAAATGAGCACAATTACAAAACATTCACAAGCATACTTTTTTTTTTAATGAAAAAACAAGAAAACAAAACAAAAACATGCTTGTCTAACTCTTACAACTGATAACTCACTTGAAGGTGTTTAAATTTGCGACATAGACTGATCATCTTCTGCACAGCCACTATATTCATCTGCACTGCAACTCTGGAAAAAACAAATAAATGAAATTAAGAAATATAAACATAAAAAAGAGTTCAGGTCCTTGACGGATATATATATATATATATATATATATATGTATGTATGTATCTAACAAACAAAACACACACACACAAAGAAAACAAAGGCAGCATTACAGCAGCCATGAAAGATCAGTCATGAAAAATATCACACGATTCCTCAAACTAAAGAATCATGGAAAAAACACAAAAAAACCCAAAAAATCATCAAACAATGAAGTTGTATACCATACTTTTACTTAGGCCTACAATGCCATGCAGAGCATATGGTGTACCACCCCCCTCGCCCCCTGTCTTTGAAACAAATCCTAATCAAGGCACAGATATGACACACATAGTGCATAAGGCGTACCAAAAATCAACAAATGAAGATTATAATCCAAATGTGAAACTGACAAATGTGGTGAGATGAAACATGAGCCGAAGAACATTCCAAAAGGGCACAAGCAGAGAAAAACAATGAAAATGACCAGGTAAATTTGACAGTAAACAGTCAATCTACATCTTTGACAAAATAGCTCAAGTCATACTGGTTCACCGAAACTTCCTCTTCGTCTGCAGAAAGCCCAGAGAAATTGCAGTAAACACACACACACACACACAATCTGTAACAATGTATGCACACACATACATGTTCACAAACACACACTAAACACAGCACCAACAAAGTCATCTTCCAATTCATATCCATCAAATAACCCACAATTAACAACCTAAAAAAAAAAAAAAACCCCCCCCAAAAAACAACAAAAAAAGCATGCTTCAATCTGCTACTATTAACTCTTTCGTTAGTTAACTGCTCTATATCCAGTTCATAATAAACACCATGCTATTCGTAGTAAAGATCAGGCCACTTAATAAAGCTCACGCTATTTGTGATAAACATCATGCTGTGCAATTTCCCTATCAGCTCCACAAAACAGGGCCATCATTCACTATCAGTCAACACCATTATCATATATGTCATTGGCATCATTGGCAATCAGTCCACACTACATGTCACTGACATCCAGTGCCATCGTAACACCACGTGTGTGATAAAGGTGCCGTGAATGACGTCACCTTGTGTTACTCATTCACTGTACATAATCCCTGATGATAAAAGGTGTAAGTATTACAAGGTCTCCAGAGAACAGGGTGCTGAGTACTGTACCGTACTCCAGGCACTTAAATTAAGCTACTGACGGCGTATCTTGCTAATTAGGTTTCACCTTCTGTTCTCTTTTTTTTTCCCCCCTCCCATGTTTTCACAGCCAAAAAAAAACATGACTGAGCGGTATGTATGTATGCCTGCGCTCTGTTGCAGACTGCTCATGCTGAATAATGACAAACAGCTGTAGTGGTAAGCCTTCAGGACATGCTGAACAACGCAAAATGAAATATACCTGTCACATAAAAAACACACAGTTCAAGGATGTATACTCTTAAGCACACACACACAATTTCCTCTCCTTTCCCAGAGTCTACACTCACTTCAGTTACATACAGTGATATACAGACATAAATTAATGACCAACTAATATGCACAAAAAAAAGGGAAAAACTAAACACTGATGACACATAAGGGAAACAGGAGGAGTTGGTATTATACTCCATGTTTTGTGTTAAATATACTTACCATGTCAAACTGATGCAAACTAGGCCTATTGGTTTGCTCTGCTTGGCCAAATTTCGCGTGGCTAACAGTGAAAAGACGGGCCCAGCCACTCTCAGCCAATCAAACGCCTCTAAAAACTATAAGCGCTTAATCATTCCTTTGGCCATGGCTCTCCACGCCATCTTGTCAGGTTTACGCTCTGTCTCGTCTTACACTTTTTTCGGCTATTCAGCGTATAGCCATCAGAGCCATCAGTGTAGTGAATTCATATCCTTTATGTCAAGGGCTAGGCACAGGTAGGCAGGGCCTAATCCTCTTCTGCCATTTAAACCATCCCCAACAAAAACCAGGTACCATCCCCAACAAAAAACCAGGTACCATCCCCAACAAAAACCAGGTACCATCCCCAACATAAACCAGGTACCCATTCCCACCTGGGAGGAGCGAGGAAAACCAGAGTAAAGCGCCCCTCCCCCCAGGACACAACACCATGCGGAAACACAGCCCCGAAATCTTTTTGCTGGTGAACACTGGATCAGAGTCTGACACCTGACCCTGTCCGCTACGACATCTTCAAAGAGGGAGGTACAAGACACCAGCCATTTAACTCTTTCACTGCCATTGGCGACTCTAGTGACTTGAAGTAGGTGCTAATGCGGCGATAGCCTTGAGATGGCCTTAGTGGTCTGCGAGGCTCTAAGCACCATAATTTGATTTGATTTGATTTGTTGACTGAACAGTGCACTGCCATACTAGGTGACTTAAGTCAACATTATGGGGTCATGTTAAAAGGACTGTGTTTCACATTGCAACAAAGCATGACAGCTGCAGCCAGTTTCCTGCGTAACTGAACAATGACAAACCTTCACTCCCTGACCCAGTTTGAAATGAACAAGTCCATTGTGTTACTTGTACGTGAGGCTAAGCCTGTGACCGAGAGCTCTGAGTTAAAAAAAAAAAATTTGGCCCTGGGGCGCGTTCATCGCACAGAAACTTGGCGGTGAAAGAGTTAAAGAAAAAAGTATCCACTCTGGGAGGGACGCTCTCTCAGTCTGGCTCCACGACTAAGCCATTATTGTCATCAGTAGGGGGGGCTTAGTAGGTGGTGTCCAAAGAATGTTGTGTCAGAACAGGCACTACCGAACACCATCGAAGTGACTCAGCAGCAGTGCAGGGTCTCCTCTGGTGTGTAGCCGCCTGGCGACAAAACAACGATGATTCCTTGTGGACTGCCGGCACTGGGACTGTGACGGACGAACACTGGTGTGGCTATGTATGGGGGACTCTGAATAAATGTGTGGGAGTAATGCCACTGAAACGGTGCAGATGATGGGGCAGCAAAAAAGAAAAGAAAAGAAAAGCATCCTCCCCACATGTACCTGAGTGTTTCATCAAATCTGACGGTGGCGGCGCTGTGGAAGACGAGGTGAACTCCGTCCTCCAGCATGTGTCGGTCCTCCTCTGAGATCCCCAGGTCCGGCAACATGATGTCCCCGCTCACCGCCACCACCTTCCTCTCAAAGTCCGGCTGCTCCCTCCGCAGTCTGTCAAACAGCTGAAACAGGTACATCAAAGGGAGGTTATTTATCTATCCACCACCTTCCTCTCAAAGTCCGGCTGCTCCCTCCGCAGTCTGTCAAACAGCTGAAACACGTACATCAAAGGGAGGTTATTTATTTATCTATCCACCACCTTCCTCTCAAAGTCCGGCTGCTCCCTCCGCAGTCTGTCAAACAGCTGAAACACGTACATCAAAGGGAGGTTATTTATTTATCTATCCACCACCTTCCTCTCAAAGTCCGGGTCTTCCAAGACGTACGTTCATCAAAGGGAGATTATTCATTTAGTTCTAAAGGAAAGACTTTAAAATTTATTTTCTTTTAATTAAATTTGTGAAAAAAATATGGACTTGACTTTTACTTATTTCTAAATAAAAGACTCCTTCTCTTTATTAGATCAGCAATGGAAATATGGACTTGATTTTTTAGTATTTATGAATTAAAACAATTACATGAATGTAACATGTTAACATTGTACAATTTTATGAACAAAGAATATACATATCAGATCATGAATCTTAAGTTTACACATGTTAACATGTCATTTGATATTTGTTCTCAATCAGTTATCAGTCCAAAAGACTCATTCCATTATACTTATTGCTTTCATATCAAACACACCAGACACAGTGCCATCCTATAAAGGGAGGTTACCATTAATGGAGAAATCAACAGTTATCAAATAATGATTAGACTGTGTTTGAAGAAAGTTACAGTCGTTACTGTCCTTGATACAGAACACAGAGTGACAATAACATGTGGATTTTTTCTTACTGGATCCATTCACAGTTGTCAGTATACTGCACTGACCATGTTTCATTCTATGGACTGGTTTTATCATTCATTTCATTCATTCATTGTCATTATTTCTTTAAAAATTCATTGTTTCTTTTTTAATGGGGAATTTGCACAGTTTGGATCACTGGACACAGGAAGTGCTGTTGGAGCTTGTGCTGTGTTAAACATTTGTCTGTGACTTTCTATTTTAAGTGAATTATCAAACCGTGTTGTTCTGTGGATAAAATGCCTTTCTTTTCTCCCACCCCCCTCCCCCCACACACCCACCACCTCCTCTTTTTTCTATTCACTTTTTTTTATCTTCCAAAAACATATTGATCAACAATGTCTCATTTAGAGAACTATAATAAAGTATTTTTGTATTGATCATTGTGTGTGTGTGTGTGTGTGTGTGTGTGTACGTAAACTGAAGCCTGACTGAACAACACAGGAAGTGAATAATGAGTGCCTAAAGGCAGTTCTCTGTCTGTTGTGCAAATGACTCCGTGTCTGTAAAGAGCTAGGTCCATGACTGAGGGACGACACAAGTATCTGTATCAATCAATCAATGCAGCTTAGCATACATACAGACACATATATATATATTGGAGTGATGGCCTAGAGGTAAGGCATCTGCCTTGGAAGCGAGAGAATCTGAGCATGCTGGTTCGAATCACGGCTCAGCCGCCGATATTTTCTCCCCCTCCACTAGACCTTGAGTGGTGGTCTGGACGCTAGTCATTCGGATGAGACGATAAACCGAGGTCCCGTGTGCAGCATGCACTTAGCGCACGTAAAAGAAGCCACGGCAACAAAAGGGTTGTTCCTGGCAAAATTCTGTAGAAAAATCCACTTCGATAGGAAAAACAAATAAAACTGCACGCAGTAAAAAATACCAAAAAAATGGGTGGCACTGTGGTGTAGCGATGCGCTCTCCCTGGGGAGAGCAGCCCGAATTTCACACAGAGAAATCTGTTGTGATAAAAAGAAATATAAAATACAAAAAATACAAAAAAATTGAGAGATATGGACTCTTCCAGACAGAGTATAAAAGCCGTATCATCTTCTTCTTCTGCGTTCGTGGGCTGCAACTCCCACGTTCACTCGCATATACGCGAGTGGGCTTTTACGTGCATGACCGTTTTTACCCCACCATGTAGGCAGCCATACTCCGCTTTCGGGGGTGTGCATGCTGGGTATGTTCTTGTTTCCATAACCCACCGAACACCGACATGGATTACGGGATCTTTAACGTGCGTATTTGATCTTCTGCTTGCGTATACACACGAAGGGGGTTCAGGCACTAGCAGGTCTGCACATATGTTGACCTGTGAGATCGTAAAAATCTCCACCCTTTACCCACCAGGCGCCGTCACCGCGATTCGAACCCGGGACCCTCAGATTGAAAGTCCCACGCTTTAACCACTTGGCTATTGCGCCCGTCTAAAAGCCGTATCAAATGTGATGCCAAAGGGTTAAATAGACTGACGTCTTTGTACACTTTTATCTGGGAATGCAACGCTGTCATAAACTTGCTAAACAAACAGTAAAATGTCAGTTTAAAAGTAAAACTGGTGTCAGTGAAGATGAGAATACTTTGTACAGTTTTATCTGGGAATGCAACGCTGTCATAAACTTGCTAAACAAACAGTAAAATGTCAGTTTAAAAGTAAAACTGGTGTCAGTGAAGATGAGAATACTTTGTACAGTTTTATCTGGGAATGCAACGCTGTCATAAACTTGCTAAACAAACAGTAAAATGTCAGTTTAAAAGTAAAACTGGTGTCAGTGAAGATGAGAATACTTTGTACAGTTTTATCTGGGAAAGCAACGCTGTCATAAACTTGCTAAACAAACAGTAAAATGTCAGTTTAAAAGTAAAACTGGTGTCAGTGAAGATGAGAATACTTTGTACAGTTTTATCTGGGAAAGCAACGCTGTCATAAACTTGCTAAACAAACAGTAAAATGTCAGTTTAAAAGTAAAACTGGTGTCAGTGAAGATGAGAATACTTTGTACAGTTTTATCTGGGAATGCAACGCTGTCATAAACTTGCTAAACAAACAGTAAAATGTCAGTTTAAAAGTAAAACTGGTGTCAGTGAAGATGAGAATACTTTGTACACTTTTATCTGGGAATGCAACGCTGTCATAAACTTGCTAAACAAACAGTAAAATGTCAGTTTAAAAGTAAAACTGGTGTCAGTGAAGATGAGAATACTTTGTACAGTTTTATCTGGGAATGCAACGCTGTCATAAACTTGCTAAACAAACAGTAAAAAGTAAAACTGGTGTCAGTGAAGATGAGAATACTTTGCTGCACTGGAGTCTGGACTGAAACACGAAATACTCTGCATGTGTGTGTGTGTGTGTGTGTATATGTGTGTGTGTGTGTGTGTGTGTGTGTGTGTGTGTGTGTGTACAGATATTTCCATACACAGCTAATATGAGTGTGTGCACACATACACACATGTGCAAGAGTGACAGGATTTTATTTTTAAAAAACAAAAATAAATAATAAAAAATAAATTTAAAAAATCAACCGCAACAAAAAACAAGTGGATCTGATGGGAAGTGTGTATTGACCTTCAAATTCAGCTTTTCAATTTTTTGTTTCACTGGTTCTGACTAGTCACATTCAGCTCAACAGTTTTGTTTCGAAACAGAACTTAACATTGTCAATATCATTGCTGAAAACCCCAAAATCAGAAACAAAGTAGCAAATGCAACAACAGACAATGACAAGAATGGATAAAAAACAAAAACAAACCATGAACAGAAAGAAAGGAAGGATAGCAAGGGAATAATCTGAATAAACAACCAACGTCTTTTTTTTCATTTTATCCTGGACACAGTGTCCAAATACTTTTCATTTTATCCTGGACACGGTGTCCAAATACTTTTCATTTTATACTGGACACGGTGTCCAAATACTTTTCATTTTATCCTGGACACAGTGTCCAAATACTTTTCATTTTATCCTGGACACGGTGTCCAAATACTTTTCATTTTATCCTGGACACACTGTCCAAATACTTTTCATTTTATCCTGTTATACTGGACACAGTGTCCAAATCACCTCACCTCACCTCTCCCGTAGTCTGGGTTCAGACCGTTGGGGCACCGCTGCTGACCTGGCCACCACTCCTCTCCACGGTTTTCTGATTTCCTCAGGGCGTCACCGAGCGTCAAGCCTGTCCACCCCCGGATGTTGTCTTCCCATCTCTTCTTCTGCCGTCCTCTCCTTCTGCCTCCTTGTACGGTGCCTTGCAGGAACGTTTTGGCAAGACCAGATGATCGGGAGATGTGTCCATACCATCTAAGTTTGCGTTTTTTCACTATGGACAGAAGGTCTTCGTAGGGTCCAATACTTTGCTGGATTCTGTTCTTCACTTCCGTGTTAGTGATGTGGTCTCTGTAGGAGATGCCAAGTAGTCTACGAAAGCATCTCATCTCGACAGCTTGGATTCTTCTCTCGATGTCTGCAGTCAGGGTCCAAGTCTCGCAGGCGTAGAGCAATATTGATATAACCAGGGAACGCATCAGTCTGATTTTTGAGCTGAGAGCGATGTTTTTGTTGTTCCAGATGGTGTTCAGCTTGTTGAGTGCCGTTGTTGTTTGGGCAATTCTCGAGAGTACTTCTGGTTTAGATCCTTCATCTGACACGATTGCTCCCAGATATTTGAAGCTGTGGACTGTTTTAAGCTTTTCGTCGTTGACTTTGATGTCAATGCTGATGCCGTTGGTGTTGTTAGTCATCAGTTTGGTTTTCTCCGCACTGATTTGCATTCCATACGATGTGGAGGCTTTGTCTAGATGTTTGACCAGGCTTGCCAGTTCTTCTTCTTTTCCAGCCAGTCCATCAATGTCGTCGGCAAAACGTAGGTTTGTGATTGTTCTGCCGCCTATGCTGACTGTTCCTACATGCTCTTCCAGTGCGTCAGTCATTATTCTTTCTAAGAAGATGTTGAAGAGTGTTGGGGAGAGTAGGCAGCCTTGTCTCACTCCGACTGTGGTTCTGAACCAGTCCCCGATGCTATTGTTGAGGTAGACGGCGCTGGTGGCTTTGTCATAGAGGTGCTGTATCAGTCTAATCAGGTTGGCGTTGATGTTGTACAGATTCATGGTAGCCCACAAAGCTGCATGCCAGACCCTGTCAAATGCCTTCTTAAAATCAATGAAGACATGGTAGAAGTGTCCAAATACTTTTCATTTTATCCTGGACACGGTGTCCAAATACTTTTCATTTTATCCTGGACACGGTGTCCAAATACTTTTCATTTTATCCTGGACACAGTGTCCAAATACTTTTCATTTTATCCTGGACACAGTGTCCAAATACTTTTCATTTTATCCTGGACACGGTGTCCAAATACAAGGGCCACTTAAGCCTGAGTGCTCCATCAGTCCATGCCCTAGTGGCTGATTACAGTCCAAATTCCCCACTGCCACGTCACCCGCTCCAACAGGCAACATTCCGACAGCCACTCTACCATAGGCATTCACTGTCCCAGCCAGGGCACTGGCATGCTCAGTGTGCATGATAATGATGCTTGCATGGGCCAGAGTGGGTGAAGTTCAAGGCTTCTGATGGAAGGAGCTAACGCTGACTACTCACTTGTCAATGATTAAATCGCTATTTTTATGGCCGCACTTTTCGTCAGAGATGGACAGTCATAGGGCAATTACCTTGGGCAATTTTCATAGGTTCACGATGATTCTTAATTCCTACAAGTGTTATTACAAATCTGTTTGGCTCTATAAATCTAAGTATATTCATATTATCATCCTCAAATTTAATCTATGTCAACACACACACATATATCATTATATGTAATACATATAATGTGTGTGTGTGCGTGTGTGTGTGTGTGCACGCGCATGTGGATTATGCATCAATGCTAGCATTCTGCTCTGTACAAAGAGAAGCAATTTCATTCCTACCTCTAGTTTCTTTTAACTGTAAAGTGAAGACTATAAAATGTATCAGAAAAACAAACAACAGTCATACGGTTCAAATACATGACATAAAGACAAGTTAAAAATACTATTAAAAAAACCAACAACTCCAAACCAACCAACCCAGTGGCAGCTGCCACACAAAATAATGGAATATGAATGTATACGTGTCATGTTTTGTTGTTGTTTTTTTAAATGCCTATGCATAGACCTTCCACACCTTTCCAAATACATTTTGTTATAAGCCATGCAAAGTGTGTGTGTATGTGTGTGTGTGTGTGTGTGTGTGTGTGTGTGTGTAATTAACCCAGTAATGTAATACGCATAATCTTTGAATCTGTTTTATGCTTTTGTGCGTTAAATCATTATTATTTTTTTCTTCTTCATCTTGTATTATTGTAAGTTATTGCATGTGTGTATGTGTTTTATGTTTATTGTGAAGCGCTTTGAGCTCCCTTTGAGGGAGGAAAGCGTTCAACAAGTATTCATAATTACCATCATTATAAAAAAAAAAAAAATTGGAGTGAAAAAATCACCCCAATCATCTGTTTAAAAAAAAAAAAAAAAAAAAATCACACCAAAGAAAAACACATACCACTCTTTCTCCGCCTCAACTCCCACCAAAAAAAAAAAAAAAAAAGGCATACAGGAGGAAAACGTCTTCATCATCATTAAATCAAAGGAGAAAAACAAACATATGGAGGAAAACGTCTTCACCATCATTAAATCAAAAGAAAAAAGAAAAAAAGAAAAAAAAAAGTAACAAAATGAAAACCAGTGAAATCTGGAAAAATCACGTTTCAACAACAACAACACATGGAAATCAACATCCTCTGATATAACAGTAGTGATAAACATATCTACTGATACTGTGTTAAAAAAAACCCAAAAAAACTGTGTCATAAGTCAAGGTTGATAAAAGAGTTGTATCACTGTGTCAGAAACTGGTGAATCTACAAGTATATTTGTAGGGCAGTCAACAGGCACACGGTATGGAAGGAGAAAAATAATAAAAATAATAATAATGGTATTTACATAGCGCTGAATCTTGTGCAGAGACAAATCAAACCACTTTCGCACCAGTCATTCACACGCATGCATAACTCTAAAACTGTAGAAACTTAAGACAAGGGCAGGCAGGCAAGGGAGGTTTTTTTGGAAAGAGGTGGGTTTTAAGGCCAGACTTGAAAGAGCCGAGTGTGGAGACCTGACAAAGCGAAAGAGGAAAACAGCAAAAATACTGACTTTGTAGCATGAAGAAGAGAAGACAACGTCACTCGTTCAAGATTTGGTTATAAATATTGGGATCTATCTGCTTTCCTCATATTCATTTCTAGCTGGCCCCTGGGAGTGAGGGCACTGGGCTCCATTCCTGCAAGGACTGCGTTTTTAAAATCTTATTCCTTCCCTCACAATGTGTTCAGGGTTTTAGCATGGGACTTGTGGCCTTTGGATACGCACTTTACTCTGATTTTACTCACTCCACCTGGTGTGTGAATGGGGACCTGATTTGGGTCAGGGAAGGTTAAAACAGCTGAAGGAGAGGACCAGGCCAAGCCTTGGACACAATCTGAATTTATTGTCCATATGGCCCTTAAAGCTTGTGGGACCTCTAAGATAATGGGTTTGAAGTTTATCCTTTTTTATTCAATACTTCTTCTCCTCCTTCTGCATTCACTCGTATGCACACAAGTGGGCTTTTACGTGTATGACCGTTTTTACCCCGCCATGTAGGTAGCCATACTCTGTTTTCGGGAGTGTGCATGCTGGGTATGTTCTTGTTTCCATAACCCACCGAACGCTGACATGGATTACAGGATCCTTAATGTGCGTATTTGATCTTCTGCTTGCGTATACACACAAAGGGGGTTCAGGCACTAGCAGGTCTGCACATATGTTGACCTGGGAGATCGTAAAAATCTCCACCCTTTACCCACCAGGCGCCGTCACCGTCATTCGAACCCGGGACCCTCAGATTGACAGTCCAACGCTTTAACCACTCGGCTATACTATAGTAGCCTCTACAATGACAATACCTGGATATAGCCCTTAAAGCTTGTGGGACCTCTAAGATAATCCGTTTTAAGTTTATTCTTTTTTATTCAATACTATAGTAGCCTCTACAATGACAAGACCTTGATATAGCCCTTAAAGCTTGTGGGACCTATAAGATAATGGGTTTTAAGTTTATCCTTTTTTGACTCACTTGTGTAAACAAAGTGAGTCTATGTTTTAACCCGGTGTTCGGTTGTCTCTGTGTGTGTGTGTGTGTGTGTGTGTGTGTGTGTGTGTGTCCGTGGTAAACTTTAACACTGACATTTTCTCTGCAACTCTGCACCAAATTTGGCATAAAAATAGGAAAAATTCAGTTCTTTCCAGTCATCCTGTTTAAAACAATATCGCACCTCTGGGATGGGCACAAAAAAAAAAAAGAATGAAGCCTAATTATATGCAAACTGCATTTACTGTTATATTAATATTTTTTGTATTCTCTAAACTTGGCACTTTGATCTGATATTCTGACCCAACAACTAGAGCAGTCATTTTTTTCATTTTTTGTTCAAACAGGAAATTCTTTTGTAAAGCATGGAAGTTTTATTTATTTGCAAACGTTTTGGTGCAGATAGTAAAAAAAGGGAAATTACTCTGTAATTAATGCTAGGGGAGTTAATTTGCTTTAAACTGATCTTTCTCATCTTAAACATTACATTCTGAAATTATACTCAATACATAAAAAGCTTTGATTTTTTTAAAAGTGTATCACAAGTGAGTCTTGAAGGCCTTGCCTCTCTTGTTATTCAATACTATAGTAGCCTCTCCAATGACAAGACCTTGATATGGCCCTTAAAGCTTGTGGGACCGATAAGATAATCCGTTTTAAGTTTATCCTTTTTTATTTTTTTATTCAATACTATAGTAGCCTCTACAATGACAAGACCTTGATATAGCTCTGAAAGCTTGTGGAACCTCTAAGATAATCCGTTTTAAGTTTATCCTTTCTTATTCAATACTATAGAAGCCTCTACAATGACAAGACCTTGATATGGCCCTTAAAGCTTGTGGGACCTCTAACTTGTCTAAGATAATCCATTTTAAGTTTATCCTTTTTTATTCAATACTATAGTAGCCTCTACGATGACAAGACCTTGATTAGCCCTTAAAGCTTGTTGGACCTATAAGATAATCTGTTTTCAGTGTATCCTTTTTTATTTAATACTATAGTAACCTCTACAATGACAAGACCTTGACATGGCCCTTAAAGGTTGTGGGACCTTAAAGACGACCTGTTTTTTAAGTTTAATCTTTTTCAAAATTTATTTTTTATCTAATACCATAAAGCAGCCTCTACAAGGCCAAGACCATGCCTGGTGGTGTGGCTGATTGCCATTTGGATGAGATGATATGAAAATCACATACACAGCGTGCACTCAAAGAACCTGTGGCTACACTTAAGTTGTCACGGGCTAGATTTTGTAGATAAATTCCACTCTGACAAAGACGGGCAGTAATTATGCGACACAAGTTAAGAAAGAAAGAGAGAGAGAAAAAGAATTGTAAAACGAGCAGCACAAATTACAGCACTCTACCCAGGGAGAGCAGCCTGATTGCACACAGTCACTGAAGCAGAACATGCTCCAGACTCAAGAAGAAAATCTGAGCTCCTTTTTGTATGCCCTGGTTTTCATGAAAGCAGCATTACTTACTGCCTCATTCACCAAGAGCAAACTAGCTTAAATATGTAATGAGTGACTACACATTATGATTATTATCATGAAAATGTACTTCAAAAACAAAATGAAACTTTTGATAAACTGTTGGAAAATCAAAAACATACAACTGCAATCACAAGACACAGTACTGAGTGAGAAGCAATCATACACATGAAAACATAGCTTTTCAATCACAACATTTAAATTTTATCCAGTGACAATATGGATCAGCATGGTATAGATAGATAAAAGCTCTTCAAATCTAGATAAATTCTGAAATGTGCACACAAAATATCAGCAGAAAGTGAAACCATGTTATCCAGTGC
Organism: Babylonia areolata; assembly: GCF_041734735.1. Lineage (NCBI taxonomy): Eukaryota > Metazoa > Mollusca > Gastropoda > Neogastropoda > Buccinidae > Babylonia > Babylonia areolata. The sequence goes on along the minus strand of NC_134902.1, from coordinate 2,353,216 downwards.
CACAGTAGTGCAATGCAAACTGATATGAAAAGTGAACCAAACTTGTTTGACCACTTGGTGACAAGATCTAAAGATATCAGTCACACTAACAGAATGCTAAATACTGAATCAGCAATAGACCAGATAACATATATGAGGCTGAAGGTTTTTATATCCGAGTCCACAATTACTTCACTCGACAACAGATCTATGTAAGTCATCATTTTTTTTATCTGCTGTGTCTTCTGTGCCACTTATTCACTTCACACTGCTGAGTGTCACTGACCTTCACACAACCACGCCACATTTTATTCTGTCACAGTCAAAATGTCAGCGGTCTATAAATGTGTATAAGAAACTCATATCGATACACATTAAAGGATATATATGAGAAGACCTAGTTCTGTGATACAGATTCACACACACACACACACACACAGATGCACAAACACACACACAAACATGCATAAACAATGACACACTTTAACACACACACACACACACACACACGCACACACACACACACACACACAGAGCCAGTATTTTCATTCTAACTCCTGACGATGAGTTACATTGTAAAATCACACCTGGAACATCCGGTGGCAATGTACTTTGTATGTGTCTCAGTATCAGTAATGACCTGAACTTATTTCTATACAAATTCACTGCAACAATCAAAACATGACATGTGCAACCATTAATGAAAATTGCATGAAAAGCAGCACTACAGTACAGCAGCACCTTCTATCACAAAAAGTATTTATATAAAATAAATGAAATATTTGGAATTTAAAAATATATTAAATAAGTGAAAGTTCACAAGTTATTATGCTTCACAGTAATGATATGTATACTATAAATACCATACTTGAATATATAAATAATAAGTCAAAGTTCAAACTGCTTCATAGTAATGGTATGTATACCATCAATATCATACATGAACTGATAAAACAATATTTTGGGAAACTACCAATATTTTTATCTGCAGAACACTAATCATACAGTACATACTTCTGTCATAGTTTCCATAATCATAAATATCAAAATACTATCTGCTTTTAAGATTAAATGAGGTTACAAGAGTAAACAGTCAAAGGAATCAGAAACGGAATGATAAATTTTGCCATTTATTATATCCAATATACTGTGTGTGGGAAAAAACAAACAATACACACACATGCGCACAAGCGCAACCATACACACACACACACATACACACAACTGCAAGAATTGCAATGATCTGTCACTATCACTTTGAGGGAGGCAATAATGCTTGGGGAACTGAAGTTCTAAAACAAACACAGCAGTGCATTCTTTATTCACTTGGTGTTGGGTGGTTGCAAGAAGAACTGATTTTACTGAGCTGTCACCAGAATGATGAACTGCTGTCTTGAGAGAATTAAATGCTCTCATCCTTCCTGCACTTACTATCTGTATGACAATGTGGGTAATGTATACAATACACAGATGATATAAATATATACACCAACAATATATTCAGAGTTTAGGTTTGGTTCAAGACACCAATGGGTCATTTGACCAGTTCCCCACAATCACAAAAGGTCATTTTCAAAATTAATAGGTTGGGTAAACCACAATCCCCATTTCCCTACCCCCCTCAAAAATTTGTTACTGACTTTGTACTTTGTCCATCACACTCATTAGCATGTTAGAGAGAGAGAGACAGAGAGAGAGAGAGACAGAGAGACAGACAGAGACAAAGAAAGAGAGAGAGAGGCAGACAGAGAGAGAGAGAGAAAGACAGACAGACAGACAGGCAGACAGAGACAGAGAAAGAGAGAGAGAGAGAGAGAGAGAGAGAGAGAGAGAGAGAGAGAATATGTGTGTGTGTGTGTGTGTGTGTGTGTGTGTGTGTGTGACACTGACAGTTCGCAATATGCAAACAATGATGTCGTTGTGTAAATGTGTATATATATATATCGTTTTGCTACTCGGCTCAGTTAAACTACAAGTTTTTCCATTAAAAAAAAAAATTCACTAAGTTCATCTGCTCAATGTCAAACTGCATAGCAACTACAGTAACTGATTTGTGATGATGACCCAGGAGAATAAGAGGAATCCATAAACGCCCTTGTACCAGGACTGATTTTACTAAAAATTAATGTCAAATGACTGACGAGCTGCCATATCAATGGGCATTTCAAATTTGTATGCATCAATGACCGATGACCAACCTGAACCCTAAACCCTGTACATTTCGTATGTGAATAATACATACAATGTGTTATAAATCATAACTTGTGAGTTATTTGATTATTGCAATGTATAGTTCTTGTCTGTATTATGCCTATCTCATCTGTCTGCCTGTTCGCTTGACTGAGTAAGTGTCTGACTATCTTTTCATTAAAATGTGTATGTGTGCATTGTGCGTGTGTGTGTGTGTGTGTGTGTGTGTGTGTGTGTGTGTGTGTGTGTGCGTGTGTGTGTGTGCACTGATTTCTTTATAAATGCAACAGAATACCTAGATGCAAAAATAAAAAAATCACTCTCAACCTGCAAAAAATGTGCATTTACACACTCAGCCCATCATACCTTTGAAAAAAACAACAAAAAAACCCACAAATAAACATTAAACATTCGAAAGTGTAGCTTGGAACATTTACTTAGTAAAAGAATCAGTTATCATTCAAAATAAACATGGAAGTTTGGAACATTTACTTCGTAAAGCTAAAAGAATTCGTTATCATCCAAAATAAACACGGAGTTCTAAGTGCAGCTTACCTTACTATCTGTCAATTCCGTCACTCGCTGATGCACACTCTGGCTGTTCTTTGGCCGAATCAGACAGTAGATGACACTGATGTCTGGGCAGCACCTCAACAGTTTCTCTATCAACACTTTGCCGATGAACCCCGTCGCTCCCGTCAGAAAAATCTTTTTACCAGCGTAGAACTTTGGCACAGTCAGCTCCCCTTGGTGGAAGGCGGCATTGGCGTGTCTGGAGATCTTGCCATTGATGTGTTCTGAGGACGCCGTTTTGCCGGAGCTCGGACAACTCTGTCTTTCTGGCTGCTCCATCACTGTTTGTTGAGAGTCTTCAACTCACTCACAGCAAAAATCTAAATCTACACTTCACAATTTCAACTTGTTCTGCTTCACCTGTTGAAAACACAAACAAAAACAAAAATAAAACAATGACATTCTAAAACTTATGTTTTGGCATTCACGGTGGATAATTTCTTTATTGTGTTTTTGTATATTTCTATTATTTTCTTTATAAGTAATAGAACCTTTTACTCCCATACATCTATTTTTTCTTTAGAACTTTGTTTTCGTAACATTTTCTTTAGTTCTTCATTACAGTTATATTTTCTTGAATTTCTAAAAAATAATCACTCATTATCATTATGTAAAACACGCATGCACACACACACGTAAGAATGTACACACACACACACACACAACAAACAAAAAAACACAACAAACATGAACAAAAATGCTTTAAATTTTATCTTTTAAATGCCCCTTTTAGTTGGTTTTTTCCCCTCATTATTTTCTTATCTAACTGCTTAAGCCAAGGACACACTCATAAACCCTGCAGGCTACATTGCACTCAATACCCTGGGAATGGAATCAATTCAGGATACAAAACAATTTGATTTCAAAAGAACTGCAACATATAGTACTTTGCAATTCTCTACAAAGTTCACAACAGAATGCACTACAGCAATGTCAGAAAATGAGGAAGACAATGATAAATATTTACCTGAGTATGCAAAAAGAAAATGATCTTGCAGTGTCTGTTACAAAGTATTAGTGTTACTTTGTTCACGCTGCATTATTAACAGAGCTTTACACAATCTTAAAACACTCAGCTGCTATCATTCACACACTGACAGTGTCAAACTCTTCTGGTAGCCAACTGACTGAAAGTGAAACCGCTGCTCAAGGTGGAGCTGATAACTGGAGTGGATCATATTTATAGGATTTTCTTCCTCTTATCTACATAGTTCGACTTCTGTCGCAGTATCCTGACATGGATATAAAATCATAATGTAGGGCACTGGCCTGTAATCGTGTTTACGCTACCTCAAAAAAACAACAATAAAACTTTTTTTTTAATATGTCAAATCTGACTTACACAGTGTGTATCACAACTGAAAAAATGACATTCAGGTATATTTTGATAGAGATTTATCAGCTGAATAGATCTTGTTACAAATGTAAGATTTTGTACAAATATTTCATTATGATCGATATCATTGCCCGAGAGTCATCGAATCGATATATATACGTGCAACCACACCATCACGAAACTTCTAACCAAAATTTTGCCTGACATTGTGTCATGAAAAACACCGGTCTAAACGAGCATGTGGGATGATAAACCACTCTTCAAGTCTTCGTCTTCAAAAAAAAAGAAAAGAAAAATAGAAGAAGTTAACAACTAAGTAAGTTAGCCCCCTAATGAATCACTTCGAGTGACAAATAGAACAGCCGGCATCTTTTCTTCCGCAGATGCCGGCATCTCACAAAAGACACAGTGATATTTCAGTCTTATTTGAGTTACATTTGCCTTACTTAAGATGATATAATATAAATGCACCACTTACACTCTCTCGCGACAAGCCTCCTGGCGTATCATTATCGTCGTGGCTGTGGAAACATCCTCGACAATTATCAGCAACACTGGCCAGTGGCCTCGGCTCAGGTCAATAATATGTCTTTTCACTCTAATCTACTGAAATAAACAATAAATTGCACAATGAAATGTTACAGCTGGGCAATTCTTGGAGAGGTTGGGGTGGGGAGAAAACAAACAAACAAAACCAACAATCACAATGGGAGTGATACAGACAAGCAGACAGATAGATACAGACAGAGTGAGAGAAGAAAAATCAAACAACGAAGTTGCTCTCTGTGTGTCTCTCTTCCAGTTTCTCTGAAGAGTTCTTTTAAAACATTCTAGTGACTTGTAATCAGTTCATATGAAAGAAAATGACAAAATCTGCATTATCATGTCCAACAAGGCTGAACCAATCTTCAGTAAACAATATCAGGTGTTCAATCATCAGCGCGGGACGTCTGAACAGACGACCGGACTCAGTCGAATTACGTGGGGTGTGTGGAACTGATGTTACAATTACTGTCACGTTTTAGTACCACGAATTCAAATGTGGGGAGTGACTTTCAAAGCATAATTCATGTTTCTAATCAACAGCCGTTAGGCTAAGTTAAAAACGACACGCAATGACTCAAACCATGAACACAAATCGACACTTGTCGACAAAAGCCGCCATGCTTTGCATTGTTGGGGAGCCGATAGCGTGTCTCTTGGAACAGACTGCAGACGAATTTTTGGACTTGGCAAGACAGTGCACACGTGTTGCGACTGATGGCTTTTTTCCAAAATTAAGTAAACTAACCTCTTGCCTGACTCTTGAAAACCACAGAAAGCTGTTCACAACATGTGCTGATGGCCGGGTATAGTCTTGCTGTTCTTTGTAGAAGTATTCCACAGGAGGGTATACTTTTTTTTTTTACTGGTTTAACTGAATTTTCATATTATGCTGATATAGTGAAAACTGTTTTAGATTAGCTCTAAAATTTATGACAAGAAAATAGCATGGACAGTATATGTGAGCTATCGCGGAACACAGTTCGGAAACAGAATTCTCTCCCCTAGATTATCATCGACTGAGTTACATACGTGTCAGCGGAGACTGATCCCAAAATTTGCAGATCCGAAATTCTTAAGCCGGTTTTCCGCCCTCTTACTTGCATTATAGGCTATTATTAGATATCCTAACCCACTTGTAGTAACTCTGGTTGCAAATAATATATTTACTTGCATTCTGGTTTTCCTGTGGTTGCATTAACAAATCACAAATGACAAATCAGTGTATTTATTCCCAGCTAAAAGTGAAGGGGATGCACTCGGCTGATTATAATATTTATGTTATTTCAAGTTGTTGACTGCGAACAATGCACATCAAAACTGGCTTCGAATGGGGAAAGGCCAAACTCACTCAGATCCACTCAATGTAACAAAATTTTATTTTTCTATTGTGGGGATAATAAGGTGTTTTTGTTGCTGTTCAGTATTTCTTCCATTTAGTTACTTTCTCGGAACAACTTTTCGGGATACAACCATGCATAAGACCACTGATGGGCTACAACACGTACAGACATTCGCTACCAAACCAGGCGCAGTATGACGTACGTCATACATGCAACACGTTCAACACCACTTATCTTTTAGATCAGTGGTTCAACACACACATGAAAAATGCCTTTAAAACAGATCCCTGGATTTAGGCTACTAAACATCATACTGAGGAAATTACCAACACATATAAGTAGCTGGGAAATGGAAGATGGGGTCAAGGGCAAGAGCTGAAAGATAGATCAACCCACATAGGTCACTCCAACCAAAGACAACTTTTGTACTTCGACTCTCGTGAGCGGCAAACGCCAAAGGTCACCGACCCTTGCTTTGAGGTCTTCGAGGGGAGAGCATTCTTGTTGGTTAATGTAACTGACGGTCGCTACTTTCGAATTCAAAGCCAATGAGGACTGTCTCGACTTTCTTTCCGAGCGCGTTGTGTGGGTGTAGCACGAGAACTGTTCTGCCAGAAAGTGTCACTCTCGCATAAAGTTGTTGTACGAGAAATACACTCAGGTGGAGAATTTTACTCGCCCAGACATGTCAGCGTATTCAATGGATCTCTCTCTCTCTCTATATATATATATACAGATATAGATGTGTGTGTGTGTGTGTAAAGCAGATGTGGTGTATCAATTATGATCAGTCCACATGCTTTGACACCCCCTTAAAGTTGAAACTCACCATGCTTGAGCACACACACACATATATATATATATATATAACAAAGTCTAAGGTTTGTTCAGTGAAAAGTCTGTCCTTTCATGAGAAATTGTGTCAGGGAACCAGATTTGTTTGACATAGCTTTAAAAAATGCATGGGCCTAATTGTGTTGTGAAATTTGTGTTTGGGATGTGCTTGCAGCTGCATGCTCAATTTCCCTGGTGTCTGCATTCCCAGAATCAGACAATTCTACAATTGGCTGCAGCCTGTCTTTGGACCTTACACTTGAAACAAGTTCCCTCTTTCACCTTGTCAAACCTCTGCACTAAGCTGTTTCAAGTTCGGCTTTAAAACCCACCTCTTTCCAAAACAGCTCCCTACCCTCTCTTCTCAGCCTTCTGTTTCTCTAGCTTTGTACATGTTTTATCTTTCATTGTTCTTAACATGTGTTAGGCATGCGTGTGAATGACTAGTGTGAAAGTGATCTGAGCTGTCTGCACGTTTCAGTGCTATATCAATACTTAATATCACTATCATTCTTACCAAGTTTGCGATCTGTTGTAGCTGCCAGACTATAAATCTGCAAGGGCCTTACAAGTAGCCTTTCGATTTTGTTTTACTCTTAGTATTTAGTAGGCAATAATTTGGACTTTTATTCAGTTACCAGAGGGAAAATTCAGTCATCAGTGCTAGTAATTTACTTCCATTGTAGCGGGCAGGAAGTGTGGATGTTGTGAGTAAAAGTGCTCTGATCAGTGTCCGCAAAAAAATATAAATATGTTACTAATTAATTATAATTAATTTGGTACTAAAAATAGTAAAATGTTTGTAGAATTTCATCTTGCGCGCAACACTGACAACACATGAACAATCTTTAAAAGCGCAAATTTATCTTTTAGTAGTTTATTTCCTTTACAAATATGAAACAACAACAATAAAATACAGACATATTGGGAGAAAAAATCCCGCAATTAATCTGCAAAAAACTATGAATTATTTACAAGATGGGGAAAAAACAACAACAAATAACTATAAAAAAAAACCCCTAAAAAACAACACCATAAACCTCTTTCATCCAACACTCTGATTTAGCAGACATTCATTTGACTTGCTGGTCTTTGAAAATATGACATCCACATGCCAAGAATCAATTCGTAACTGATGTTCTGGTACAAGTTAAAAACAAGAAAAGAGTACTTATACAAATTAGAGTTCATGTTGTGATAAATGATCATAGCTTATAGAAGAAAGGACCTGTTCTTTACCATGATTTATGTGAAGCATTCCCCTTTCCTGGTATCCTCCCTCATTTCCCTGGTTCTCAAACCAGTCATCTGCCATATATGGTGTTCTTGATTCACACGTACGACACATATGACAACTGTTACCAATAAAATTTCAGATGACATGGGGTAGTAATGTCTTTCCACTCATCTTCTTTCTGTTTCTTTTTGCATTCGTCATCTTCTTTTCCATTTCTTTTCCGTTCTGCATCTTCTTTCTGTTCTTTTTCCATTTATTTTCATTCCATTCCTTGTTCATTTCTCATCTTCTTTACGTATCTTCTTTCTGTTCATCTTCCATTCCTCATCTTTCTGTTCATCTTCCATTTCTCATCTTTCTGTTCATCTTCCACTCCTATCTTATGTTCATCTTCCATTTCTCATCTTATGTTCATCTTCCATTTCTCATCTTTCTGTTCATCTTCCTTTCCTCATCTTATGTTCATCTTCCATTCCTCATCTCCTTTCTGTCCATCTTCTATTCCTCATCCTCCATCCATCTTCCACTCCCATTTTCCTCCTGTTCATCTTATTCCTCATTTTTATTTCCATTCATCCTCCATTCCTAATTCCTTCCAAATCATCTTCCATTCATTCATCTTCCTTCCGTTCATCCTCCATTCTCCATCTTCCTTCCGTTCATCCTCCATTCCTCATCTTCCTTCTGTTCATCCTCCATTCCTCAGCTCCTTTCCATTCCTCATTCACAAGGGTACATCAATTAATACAGACAGTAATATTACTAATCGAAATCATAATAAATAACTTATGTAGTACTGTCTTCCGCCAATTACTACTTGAACTGTAATGAACAGGTAAGCAATGCTGTTAGGTGACTAGACTTATTTTCTCCTTTGTTTTCTGAGTTTCTCTATTAGGTTTTAGATGATGTTCACTATTACCATGGAAGTAAAAAAAAAAAAAAAAAAATCATAATGTTCTTCATACACTCTGAATGTAAATATTTAATATTAAACAAATATTTACAATGTCTAAGGTCACCAAATTATGAAAAATATAACCAGGACTCCATTCAGAAACTGACATTTCTTTATAAGTTTTCAGGAAAGAAAATATACTAATGACTAGCAACAAAACAAAAATGTTACAATGAAATACGAATAAAATTTTTTTTACAAAAATACCCACGAGTAACCCCTCTCCCCCCATTCGCCCCCAAACCCCCAACAAAAAAACCCTATGTGTGCGCACGCATGTGCACGTGTGCGAGTGTGTGCATGTTCAAGTTATGAGTTAAATAAGATTTCCACCTGATTTTTTTTTTTGTTCCAATTTATTTCTGTTATAAGAACAACAATAACAACAAAATGTATATTTATTCATGTATATATATATATATATATATATTCTCATTTTCCCCCCATAGTCATTGTTGCAGATCAAAGATGACGACCACAACAGAAAACATAAAAAAGTTTCATAACATGTCACATTCATAAAATGGGCCCCCAATTTCTTATGCCTTAAACACACACACACACACTCTCTCTCCCTCTCAAAATACTGAGCTAACCAACAGGGATACAGGATAGAAAATATAAAAAGTGCTTGCTGAAACAAAAACTGAAGTAAAGGTGGGTGCTTAGTGAAAGCACAGTTCTTTAATGGGACAATATATATATATTTTTTTAAATCTAATACAGTTTCAATATAATTAAAGATTATTTAATACAAAGTAATGTGTATCTAGAGATAAATATAATGAGTATAGTGAATATTGCACTGCAGAAAACTTATCTAGCCTGAGTAAGTCTGAACCAGAATACTCTTATGTCCATTCACTGGAAAAATGATGAAAGAAATAAAATAATTATAAAAATGTTGACTTGCTGCTCCTTCAGTTTCACACACTCACAGATATGTTCAATGAACAATATTTTCAATGACTTCATTATCAACTTAAAGTTTAGATCGGTCTTGTTGCATAAAATAAAATAAACATGTAACAAATGTATGTGTTTGAACCTGAAGAAATAGACGCATTCATGATGACAGATGTTTTCTTTCTTTTTTTCTTCTCCTCAATGTGAGGATTGTAGTAATCAAGAAATTATGTGAGACACTGGTATAGTTTCACGATATCTCCATACAACAATAGGACTGTATTTTGTTTCTTTTTATCACAACAGATTTCTCTGTGTGAAATTCGTGCTGCTCTCCCCAGGGAGAGTGCGTCGCTATACTACAGCGCCACCCATTTTTTTTTGTACTTTTTCCTGCGTGCAGTTTTATTTGTTTTCCTATTGAAGTGGATTTTTCTACAGAATTTTGCCAGGAACAACCCTTTTGTTGCCGTGGGTTCTTTTACGTGCGCTAAAAGCATGCTGCACATGGGACCTCGGTTTATCGTCTCATCTGAATGACTAGCGTCCAGACCACCACTCAAGGTCTAGTGGAGGGGGAGAAAATATCGGCGGCTGAGCCGTGATTCGAACCAGCGCGCTCAGATTTTCTTGCTTCCTAGGCAGACGCGTTACCTCTAGGCCATCACTCCATGGGGCAAAAGATATGACTACACTGTGGATCAAAAAACGGAAAACACTGTGGCCATCTGCATTTCTTCCCCTCCACTCCTCTGTGTGACTGGCGGAGTCAAGGCCACGGGCTGTGAACACTACTCATTCTGTCTGGACTGGGGAAACTGGGGGGGGGGATATTGCCAACACTGTTACACATGACAAGAAGATGTCAGAGAATATTTAATTACCTTAAATATATATATATTATCTAATTATGGTGTGTAATGTCTGAAGACACTAATCTGATGCCATTAAAAAACACAATGGGACAAAATTACAAAGAAATTATTCCTAGGTAAGTAAACAGTAGGTACCAGTAGACAACAACAATATAAATTGATTTTACAACAACTGTACATTCAATTTCAAATGTTCACACAAAAAGAGAATCATACTGATGCACAGAATGAAAGAAAATGTTTATATATTATTTCACAAAAACAAAATGATCAACAGATATGAAATATAGATCCTCAAACACTCCTTTTTGTTACAGAATAGTACACACAAAACCTTCATGGGTCAAAATGAAAGCATTTTGTCATTTTTCCTTTCAGAAGAGAAAATGTGATCCCACCCACCTGAACACCAATGATCTCCCTTGTGTCCTTACATTGTGAACACAAAAAAACCCAACAACAAAAAAGCACAAACACACAAAAAGCATGAATAAATTTACAAGTCACAAAAACAACAAATAAACAAACAAAACGACAACAAACAAAACACCAGAAGCAAACTCTGAATCCAGATAGATACAAAAAAACAACAAACAAAAACAAAACAAAACATCATAATGGTTCTATCCATTCATCTCTAGTTTCTGTACAAAAAAAAAAACATTGTCAGAGAATTTAAAACCACACTTACATAGTATTGCTGATCCCACATTCATTTGTGCAGAACACAGTCATCCTTTCCATCAAAAACAGGGGGGAAAAAAAAGAAAAAAAGTCCTTATTTTACACAGACAATTCCTTGGCAACATTGGCTCTGTCTTCCACACAAACTGAGCCGGAAGACTCTGGAAGCGGCCGCTGCGGAAGATCCCTGCGGCAGGTGGACCGAGATCCTGAACTGTCCTCCGACTCAAAAACGTCGTCGGCATCGTAATTCAACAGCTGGCGCACAGGGGTGTACCCTCCCCTCAGGCCAAGCTCTTGTCTCTGAGAAACCAGGTTAGGCTCAGAAGGTGCTCTGCAGGGACTGACGTCACTGCCCTCTAGCAGCGCTCTGGTGGCAGAGGACTGGTCTGCCTGAAGGGAAGCCACTCCGCGATGCAACATGTTTGGAGGCCTGATGGCTCGAATGACCACGTATCCAGAGTCATCATCTGGAACAAAACAAAAAACAAAAATTATGAAAAAATTTTAACTAAAAAAAGTCTGACAGAATGGAGCACTTTAACTCCCTTATGTGTCACATGACTCTGTACTGTCTCATGTGTCACATGACTTTGGAGCATATGACTATGAGCAAGACTGACACAGGGTATGTAATTAAATACTCGCCTGTCAAGCTCACTGTCAAGTGATAAAGCATCCCCTTGTTTGTTAAAACTTATCCAGCAAGTAATTAAGTAAAAACTTGTCTGGCAAGTAATAAAGGATTCATCTGATTATTAAGCCAGTATATGATTCATTTGAGCATTAAGACTAGTCTATGTCTAAAACAGCTAAGATCTCTCTGATTCATTGCGGTCTCATACAGAAACATGTTTACATCTGATGTACATCCTGTCCATAATATACCATGACACATGTAAGTGTAGACTCACAAAATAAATCTAGCCTTCAGTTCCAACAGCCTCAATAACAACGAACCAAAAAATCAATGTGTGTGTGTGTGTGTGTGTGTGTGTGTGTAACTGTAAGTCACTTAATAGAGTAATTCATAACTTTTATACAATGTTCTAATGAAAAGTCAAATATTATTACGCCACTTAATAAAGTCATTATATAATTTTTACACAATATTCGAATGAAAACTCATCAACCTTCAGCAAAGCCTTTGCACTATAAACTGAAATCAAATTCATCAATATTGGGGGCAAGTCATAAGTAATAACATTTTCTTCTTTCGTTTAATTGAAATCATAAATGTCAAATAATAATTATAAATAACCACATTATAAACAATAAACTGTGTGCATCCACAAGAGAATATATATAAGTAAAATTGCATATAATTGCTTTATGCATGAATATAACTGTAAATTAATATCATTAAAAAAAAAAAAAAGGAAACGAAAGCCTCGAAAGGTGATCAACATGTATAAAAACAGATGTATACAAACCATCATCCTCTTCAGGCCGTTTGACAGCAGCGGTCTCGTGCAGTTTCTTGCATGCAATAAGCACCACGATGGTGGCCACAAAGATGAGAACGCACACAACGCCGATCAGAGCAAAGGCCAGACTCTTCCAGTACTCTCCATCGTCCTTCTGAACCACAGGCTCATTCCTCTGCTGCCCACCTCCTCTGCCAGAAAGGTCTCTGCTCTCAGCACGGCGACTCGAGTTCTCGCTGAAAAATGTCTCATAGTCATAGGAAGTGTATGGCGAATCCGCACCATCCAGCTGATTGAAGTAACTGAACTCCCGGAAGGGGCCACAGATGGTGTTGCTGTGTCTGCCACAGGGTCTGCGGATGATTTCATTCAGCGGACACTTGGTGCAAGGCCGACACAGCCTGTCTCTGGAGTCCCAGTAATGCTGGTGGTCACAGTGGCGGCTGGCAGCCAGGCTGCAGAAGGACAGCAGCACCAGCATGTGACATCTGTTCAGCTTCTGAGAGCGGTGCCCAGATTCCATCCTGAAGTGAAGAGGTCTGTCAGTAGAGTCGTCTCTGAAATGTAAGAGTAAAAAGAATGAATAAACACTTCTTTGCTGCAATTTCAAAAAGAAAAAGTCAAATGTGTAAAGTTCTGAAATTATACAATTTAGGTGTGCGTGTGTGTGAATTACACACAGACACACACTGTGACACACACAGAAGCACATTCATTTAATATTGCACAAACCAGTGAAAAGACAAACTCAAAGAAACACATGCAGACACAAAAGTATATGAAGACACACACACACACACACATATGTATATGTAAATCAAAATATGTGTGTGTACATACCCCACAGGCCTTACTCAAGAGCATTGTGAAGTTAGTCAACCATTTATCTTCAAATCACATAGCTTGAACTTATATACCATATGCCAATGGTGAACGTGATGACAACTGAATTAGTGAATAAGAACATAGTGCATCACCATTTGCCTGTGTTCAGTTTTACCTGTACTTCTTTAAAAAAGCAAACATACAAGAAACAGTCTTTATCATAAATTATTGACCACATAATTATCATTAGTATCACTTACTTTAGTTTAAAATTCATCTAATTTTTTTATGAAAAAGACAGAACTTGTGAAACACACATACACAAACAAACATGGCATGCACAAAGTCCTGACAGTGATATAACAGAAAACAGTACAATTTTGTGCACAGTCAGGTAAATATTTCTTCACAGACAAATAACTTAAATATATCACAACATACACGAAACAAAGACAACCACAGACTGGGAATTCAATTTAACGTATGACCAGAAACTTTTCATGGAGATTATGAACAAACGCACTCACACTGTCAGAATTATCCACAGAAAGATCCAGCACATTAGTTACAGTGATGGACTGATAAATTTATAAAGTGACCCTGATACCTGTGACAGTAAATTAGTAATGAAAACAATACACAAATATCCTCACACAATTGCTATTTCTCTCCCATCTGTCTAGCTTCTGGCTTAAAAAGTAATTTGTCAGTACATTAGTAACAGTAACGGACTGATGAAATTCATAATATCAATAAAGCGACACTGATAGTGATACTGATAGTAATGCACACTATACCAACAAGTACCCCAAATCCTCAATCATTATTTCTCTTCCATCTGAGATGTCTAGCCTCTGGCTTATCAAGTAAGTTGTATAGATCACTCACCAACAATCCACAACTCTGAAATATGATACAGTAACTCTATCAGAAACTATTGGTATAATATTACTATTACTATATGAGAGTGGGCGAGTGTGTGGTGGGAGAGGAAATTGCGATTGCACACTTGGCCATGCATAGTACGCATTGTTAAACTTACAGTAATCAATAAATCTACTGTGCAGCAATAAGCATGAACGTAATAGAACTTGTGAGCATACAAACACTGCGAAAATGCAGTTTGCTGTCTCATTCTGCAGCAGAGCATCTCATTCAGAACATCGGTTTTGACTGAGGATACGCTGTTACGATTCCAAAGTAGCTTTCATCTATTACCCAGACTCGTATGAGACCGCCATGGTGATGATATGAACCTCACACAACAAGTTAATCTTAAAATATGGAACATTCACTGCTTACCATATTCCTTAAGCACCGCACAGAAAAGTTTTCAACAAAGTTTCTAAAAATCAATCAGTTCCCCCCATGCTAGGGAAGCCATTTTGTGTGTACCTCCGTATCACGTGACCGGATTGGTTGGTTAGCCATTGGTTCGCTCGTGTACACAAAGTCAGCTGGGCCTTAAAGGTAGGATACAATAAAACAAAAAACAAAACGAAAGTGTAAACTACACACACACACACACAATGTATATGTAGTGTATGTTATAAAAACTATACAACTATAAATATGAATACACTGAATTATAGATATACAGAGAGAGAGAACAAACGATCGAACGAACGAAATTGTATTTTACGAGGGTAAAGGAGTAAGCACAAAGTAGCCTACTCGTTTAAATCCGGCCCTCTGGGCAAGAATAATAATTGAGAGAGAAAAAAAAATCGAGAGTCAGTTCACAACACCAACGTCAACATTAAATAAGCATGTGCAAACATAAACATAGAACTTATGTACAATACAATATCGCGATAGATGAATAACAACGAGGACAATAGGGTAGGGGCGTGGTGGAGAGCGGAAGGAAGAATGGACAAGGGGAAGAGTAAAGAAGGTAGGGGAGGCTGACTGAACAGACAGATATAGTGAAAGTGACAGTAGAGACAGACATAGAGAGAGACTGACAGGGGAGGAGAGAGGCGTGTATATACTGACAATCTATACATGTTTGTTGTTTATAATTGATATGTGTCATAATCACATGTTTTTCAATAAATGTGCACGATATATGTTTTTACAGTCAGGGATGCTTTTTCAGTGTTTACATTGAGGCAGGATAATATTTCATTCCATAAACAGCCCCCTGAATAAGACAGACTAGATTTTAAAAGATCGATCCTTGGAAGTGGTACCATAACTTTATGAACATGACGATGAGTGTTGGTTACAAATTTATTCTTTAATGAGAGGGGGCGGAGGGGAGGGGGGGGGCGTGGGGGGAGCAAATCCAGACATGATTTTGAACATAAATAGACCTTTGTTGTATATAAGTTTTGTTTTCAGTGGGAGGATATCGAGAGCTTTATAATCAGATATAGCCAATGATGAAGATTTTAAAAGAATCAGTTTTACAGTTCTGCAGACTCAATAGAGGCTTTATGATACTGTCACTCGCCGAATCCACTGTCAAAGCATAGTTAATGTGTGATTCTATATAAGGACTGACAAATAGTTTTCGATAGTGAAGATCCAAAAAGTGTTTAATTTTAGACAGTTGATAGATGTTTTTTGATACCTGTTTGCATAACAGAGAAATATGATGTGATGATGACAAATTATTATCGATAGTGATGCCAAGGATTTTACGGTGGTCAACTTCTTTAATCTTGTCGCCTTTGATGAAAATAAGCGAACAGTTTATGGACATATTTTGACGTTTTTGCCTTGTTGTGATTATTAGGATTTTTTTTTTTTTTTTTTTTTTTTTTTTTTTTAGGACGGAGACACATGTGGTTTAGTTCGGACCATTCAATCAATTGGTCAATACTTTCCTGAAGTGAAAGAGACACGGTACTCAGGTTAGTATGACTAGTATGAATGGTGGTGTCATCAATAAACATTTCACATGGTGTCTTGATAGATAAGGGAAGGTCATTAATATATGCAGAAAATAAGATAGGTCCCAAAACAGAACCATGAGGTACACCAGAGTTAACTGGTAATAACACTGATTTAGAACCATTTGTGAACACAAGTTATTTTCTTTCAGAGAGAAAAGATGAGATAAGTTCTAATGTATTCAAAGACAAGCCATAAATCTTTAGTTTTTTTCAGGAGGAGAGAATGATCAATCACATCAAAAGCCTTCATAAAGTCAACAACAAGAGCTCCAGTAATTGCATTATCATTAATGTTAGTAAGCCATTGATCTACTAAATTTGTTAGTGCAGAATGACATGAGTGATTTGATCTAAATCCAGACTGATTTGGATGGAACAAGTCAAAATTATTAAAATGCTTAAGAATATGTTTATTTATATGGCATTTCAGGGGGGTGATAATACTGGCAAAATAGAAATTGGTCTATAGTTTGGAGGTTCAGAGCGATCGACATTTTTTAAAAATATTTATATATATATATATATAGGAATAACTTTAGCAAGTTTTGAGCGTTTTGGGAATCTTATTTTTTGTAATACTTAAATTATATGTGTATGTAAAGGATTCTGCTATTATAGGAGCTGAGAGTTTTAATATTTTTCAGTCTATGCCATCAAGACCTCTTGTACTTGTTTGTTTTAAATGGATCAGGGCATTATAAACTTCATGCATACATATCAAAGGAATATCTAATGTGGATGAAATATTTTTTATTGACAGAATTCTAACAGCATCTAGAGAGTTAAGATTTGATTTGTCTGATCAGTTTTATAATTGAAGTAGCTATGTTACAGAAATGTGAGTTAAGTTTATCTGTGGATATATCTGTATGTGATGTAATTTGTGTGGCTCTATTCTTATTATTCAATTGATTTATGGCTTTCCACAAAGACTTGTGATCAACTTTTGAATTTTTTTTTTTTTTCGCTAAACATTTCAAGTTGTATAGGAAAATAATAATAATAATAATAATAATCATAATCATAATCATAATCATAATGTCAAGTAGATAGCATTATTATTATTGTTATTGTTCATATAAAACTAGACTGTCCTGTCATGTCTTGCTTCTTGAATTTTTCATTACTTATATTGTCAGTGTTAAGAAAATCATGAATGCTAACACACCCCAGACGTGCGATGCATGGCCATTGGAGAGAGTGAGAGAGAGAAAGAGAAAGAGAGAGAGAGAGGGTTATTAATAATCACTAACCGAGAGGTTATTAATTGGTTTACGGCAGTTGCGGCAGATGTGTGTGTGTGTGAACGGTACATGTGTGTCAGTGTGTGTTGTGCGTGTGTGCCTCGTGAGCGTGTGTGTGTCAGGCGCTTTGCTAACAGAATATATCTTTGACAAAGGGAGATACAGATCAATAGATATGTTAGTAGTCTATGTGTGTGTTCACATTCTGAAATTTTTTTATATTTTGATATCACCAGGGTAATCATGCACTTTTTCGAAGAATATTTTGCATTGTGCTTGAAGGCTTCCTGGAACCCCACATCCCCACCCCCTTTGTGTTTACATTATCATGTGTAGAGATACCGAAGAGCTTAACTTTGAATACCTCTCAAGGCTCCTTTGTGAGTAATAAATTGGATATGCTGTGTGAAAATGCTTCCAAACACAGTTCTGAAGATATACTGACAACTGGTGAAAATACCAGTGACAGTACTGTGTTAAACCGTCAGAAATACTTTTAAGGTGTTTGATGATTGCGCTGAGGGAGGGCCGGGTTGGGCATGGGGTTGAGGGTGAAAACAAAGCAAGGGAGATGATCAGTGCGTGTAATTCGTTTGATAAAAGTGAATTCTTTCCCTTCGTAAATTGTTGAGGCGTACAATAATCCATGGTTAACTGATGAATGTTTCTGTTTGCAAAGCATCTATATTTTGAGACATGGAAAAAAAGTGGGAGTGAGGGTTAGGGGTGGGGGGAATTACATATCAGAGAGAGAATTTTTTTCCTATGTTTATTATTATTTTTTCTTCCGTTTTGTTAACTGTTTTTCTGAGGAAAAAATGTACACGAAGTACAGATAGAAACCTTTGAGATTCAAAATAACTCGTTGTGACATTGTGGGGGAGGGGGGTTGGAAAGGGGAAGAGAGAGACAATGTGAGATAGAAAGGGAGGAAACACACACACATAGTGATGTACACGCACAGGTATGATTAGTAAACACACACTCTCTCTCTCTTCTATATCTTGTTACTAAATGTTTCCTTTTGTGATTGTCTTAATGTAAGCATATTTCGTTTTCCTCGTTTTTGTTTAATCTTTTGCTGACACACCAACGTGGTCACTTCATGACCAACACCAATCAAATGAATGATTCTATCGTCATCTTGGGAAGTTGTTTTACACATGCAAAGTACAGTCCTCTGCCAAGACGATGTTTGAATGATTGATGATGAGTGTGGACTATCGATCATGGATTGAGATCAAATGACGGACACCCACGGCTGCGGAGCATGGAGATCAACTGATGAAGTCAGTGATCAGAGCTTTTATTGATCTTTGGGTGTACAGGTGAGAAATGGACGCGGGGAGTATGTTGACATACTAGCACGGTGGTATTTCGGTGGGCAGGCAACATTTGTTTTTCAATTTATTTGGAAGTTGTGTTGTGGCGGGCTGTGTTGTGCAGTACCTATCGTGTGGTGGTGTGTTGCCGGCGTGTTTTGCGCGGTGTTTCACTGCCTTGCAGTGGTCATGGTAGCTGCATTGCACTGCACTGTGCTGTACTGCACTGTACTGTACTGCACTGCACTGGCATGTACTGCACTGTACTACACTGGTATTGTGTTATGGTGTACTACATTGTACATCCCCTGTCCATACTGCGTCAGAACCTTCCGGCGCGGATTGGCCTGACCAGTCATCTGCGCACCCACAGAGCCCAATCCACCCACCCCCAGGATGACTAGATGGTCCTCGTCGATCCCGACGGACGAGCCACCACACTACATTGTACTGTACGGGTTGTACTGCACTGTAATGTACTGCGCTGTATACTTATCATCATCAGTATCAAGTTATTACTATCATCATCATTATTACTGTTATGATGATGATGATGATGATAATGATTCACCTTAATAAACGCTTAGAATCATGTATCTCTAAACATCGCATCGAAGTCAATAGGAATGCTTAATATCACTCATCCTATCCACTTGAATACATGGATTCAACCGTGCCAGTGCCGACGACATGAGTACGTGGTTCTCCAAACCCCAGTGACTGACCTGTCCAGACTGGGAGATGGAAACTATTCCACAGTTTCAAAGATCGGGGAACGTGGCAAAAGTCCCAGCCAGCCAGAGAACGTCACCACAGAGCAGAGTCTGTCCCTGTAACACCACAGACTTCCAGGGTCCTGTGTGCTCACCACTCTGCAGAGCCAGTCCTGAGGGTCCTGGGTTCGAATCTCGGTAACCGCGCCTAGTGGGTAAAGGGTGGAGATTTTTTTTTTCCCGATTTCCCACGTTAAAGATCCCGTAATCCATGTCAGAATTCGGTGGATTATAGAAACAAGAACATACCCAGCATGCACACACCCCAAAACAGTGTATGGCTGCCTACGTGGCGGGGTAAATAAACAAATCAGTCATACACGTAAAATGTTACATGCCTGTCTGAGTGTGTATATGTGTGTGCCTGAAATCTGATTGAATGATACTGTAAACGAATGATGAGCGCCCAGTGGCAGCCGAATGTCGGCTCTACCCAGGTAGGCAGCCTGTTCTGCAAATTACTTCGTTTGTAATTCGCTTCCGAGCTTGTTCTTCGAAAGAGGATACGCGCTGTATATATAAATATCCATATCACTCATTCATTCTTCATATCTCGCCGAATCTTACAGGACTGCGCATTTTTACCTTTCATGTCCAGTAACCTGGCTCTGCGGGCTTTTGAAAACAAGAACCTACACAGCATGCACCCTCCCCCCGAAAAGTTGATAGTATGGCTGCCTACATTGCGGGGTAAAAATGGTCATGTGTGTGTGTGTGTGTGTGTGTGTGTGTGTGTGTGTGTGTGTGTGTGTGTGTGTGCCGTGGAAGCTGCGATACGTAGCCTAGAAATGAGTGTGTGGAGGAGGGGTGTAGAGGAGGTGCAGGGTAATGTGTGTGTGTGTGTGTGTGTGTGTGTGTGTGTGTGTGTTGGGGCTCATGTACGTTTATGTGTATTTGACTGTGCTTTCATATCTGTGAAACTGCATGTTTGGTGCATATCTGTTATGCATGTGTGGGTGTATGTGTGAATGTGTGTCTTCATGTTTTACATTTATTTGCTTATTTATCATCATAAATGGTCATGCACGTGTAGAAAATGACTGAGCGTTGAGGCCAACGTACACGTTAGCGCGTGCTACTCGCAGCACTGCCTTGATGAAAGAGACATCCTTGGGACAATACCACGCCCAGTCCACAGGAAGGGGGGGGGGGGGGGGGCGGGAGGAGGGAGGGGGTGGTGACTGTGGTCGTGACTGGTCAATCAGCACGAAAATCTGGTCACCGGGAATCAAGAGAGAGGGTCTTCTATTGAACTTGCTCCTGAGGTTTATTGACACACGGAGGAAGGGGAGGGGGGGGGGGGGGGCTCAATGGGGAGGGGTTGACACTGGGTACGGGCTGTCAATAAAACGGTGTGATGGTGGTCCAGTATTGTTGTCATGGCCAAGTATCGCGGGGCTAGCGTCGTTAACCGGAGTACTGTTTGTTGTCCGTTGTGTTGTTTGATGTATTTGGGTTTTTACGGTGTTTGCTGTGTTAGCTGTCATTGAAACGGCCCGCTGGCTGGTTTGGTGAGTGGTTCTGGTAGGCACTGACCTCAAACAGGAACAAGTGGAAGCCGCGGTAATATAAACAGGCCGCCGCGCGCGGTAGCCGGGCAGTAGTAGAGTGTAGACATTTTCAGCAAAATATTTAATCGTTGTTTGGCAATTAACTGCGACAATACGTATGGGGAAGAGTACTATTTGTATTAAAAAAAAAGAAGGAAAATAAAGCAGCAAACAAACGATATTTTATTTTTGACATTCTCTCTCTCCCTCTCTCTCTCTCTCTCTCTCTCTCTCTCTCTCTCTCTCTCTCTCTCTCGCTCGCTCGCTGTCTCTCTCTTACTCTTGACCATAATAATGATAACGACTACTGCTACTACTACTAATAATTATAATATCAGTGATGCTGATAATAATAACAATCGATTATGATAATAACAGTAATAATAATGATAATTAAAGCAACAAATAGTTATCTTGGACAGTATCAGTGTCAGTTGTTCAAGGAGGCGTCACTGCGTTCGGAAAAATCCATATACGCTACACCACATCTGCTAAGCAGATGCCTGACAAGCAAAGACGGTAACCGAACGCGCTTTGTCAGGCCGTGAGTAAAAAAAAAAGTAGTAATTGAATAATTTTTTAATTAATTAATTAATTAATAATAATAATAATAATAATAGTAGAAAATAAAAATAAGAATGAAATAGAAAAAGATAATTATGATGATGATGATGATGATGATAAAGATGAAATTAAACAAATAAATGAATGAATAATCAAAAATAAAAATCAAAAAGAATTAAAAACATACTTTTTTATATTAAAAAAACCCAACAACTTTATCTTAGACACAGTTCATGTTACAAATCGTACACGTAAGTCCGGACAAATGTTGCCCATCAATAGAAAGACAGGCAGACAAAGAACTGTGCACGAATGGCTGTAAAAAGAAAGAAAAGGAAAAAAGACACTCGACGGGCGCCATAGCCGAGTGGTTAAAGCGTTGGACTTTCGATCTGAGGGTCCCGGGTTCGAATCTCGGTGACGGCGCCAGGTGGGTAAAGGGTGGAGATTTTTCCGATCTCCCAGATCAACATATGTGCAGACCTGCCAGTGCCTGAACCCCCTTCGTGCAAGCATAAGATCAACTACGCACGTTAAAGATCCTGTAATCCATGTCAGCGTTCGGTGGGTTATCGAAACAAGAACATACCCAGCATGCACACCCCCGAAAGCGGAGTATGGCTGCCTACATGGCGGGGTAAAAACGGTCATACACGTAAAAAGCCCACTCGCGTATATACGAGTGAAGGTGGGAGTTGAAGCCCACGAACGCAGCAGCAGAAGAAGAAGAAAGAAGACCTTTAGAACTGTATCAGATGTCAGTACAGTTCTGATATTGTTAGTACTATATTTTGTATCTTACTATGCAATTTAAAGTATGGCCACATATGTGCTAACTATTGTGAGGTTGACAATCTACAATTTATCGGATTCCTTAGACCGCGCCCGGCGACCTTATATTTGATCTTGATTCATTGATCTTTGCCAGCATGTTCTTGTGGTTGTGTTATTATTATTAGTAGTAGTAGTAGGTAGTGGTAGTAGTACTTCTTTTTGTTTCTCTCTCTCTCTCTCTCTTTCTCTCTCTCTCACTGTGTGTGTGTGTGTCTGTGTGTGTAGGCCTATGTGTGTATGTGTGTGTGTGTGTATGTCTATGTCTGTGTCTGTGTGTATGTATAGTTACTAGTGTATGTTTGTGTGTGTTTATTAATGTAAAAATTGAATAAAAATGTTTGAAAAAAAAGAAAAAGACATTTAGAAAAAAAAGAGTCAGAAAAAAATAGAAAAAACAGAAACGTGAGGGAAAATAGGAGGTTGGAGGCCCCACAATATACACCAGAAACATCGTCAGTGTGTGTGTGTGACAAAAAAAAAAAAAAAAAAAAAAAAAAAAAAAAGGGGGAAAAATTAGCTAGGAGGTTGGAGGTCCCACAGAAAACAACAACCAAACAACAAAACAAACAATAAAACAACTGCCAAAAACAGTGTGTGTTTGTGTGTGTGTGCGCGCGCGCCACCACCTTTATCTCGTTTTCTCTCTTTTTGTCTGTTTTGTATTATTTCCAGCTGGGATGGATAGAGTAGAAAAGCGAAGACATGCCTGTTTTCACGGGGGGTACTGTTGAATGTGGGTTGAACCAAGCGGTTGGTTGAAAAGTATTCACAGAGATATGTGCAAAAACCAGGCACCTTCCACGAAATGGTTCAGTGGTTTGGGTAAGGTCGCTCATTTCAATGAGGTTCCCTGAAACATATACTACAGACAATGACAGAATCAGAGAGAGAGAGAGCCTGAGAGTGACAAGAGTCACAGATGATTTACTCACTAAAGCCACACAACCCCTTGTAACGAAGGGCGATAACAATATCAGTTTCTCCTTCCCACCAGAACTATAGTACTAAACGTTCTCTCATAACTGCAAAATTTTATATAAGTAAATTGCAAGATTACGGACAACTTCGTCACCTGTAGATGCCAATAGCAACTTAATTCGAATTAAAACACGGATATGTATGGTATTTCGTTTGGATAGATTTAGCATGAAATTCGCACAAAATAGTATATGTGAGAATTTAACGAGAGAGAGAGGAGGGGAAGAAGGGGTGTGTGTGTGTGTGTGGGAGGGGGGGGGGTGAAAGGGGGTCAGAGAGATGACGACACTTGTTTCCATTAAAGTTCAGTCCACAAAACTAAACAGCAAGATTAGTCCACAAGACAGCAAGGTTAGTCCACAACACAAGATAGTAAAATTAGTCCACAAAACAAGACAGGATTAGTCCACAAAGCAAAACCGCAAAATCAGTCCACGAAACAAGACAAGATTAGTCCACAAAGCAAAACAGCAAAATCAGTCCACAAAACAAGACTAGTCCACAAAACAAGATAGCAAAATTAGTCTACAAAACAAGGCAAGATCAGTCCACAAAACAAGACAGCAGCATTAGAACAAAACAAGACAGCAAGATCAGTCCACAAAAAAACAAAACAAACAAGATCAGTCCACAAACCAAGACAGAAAGATTACTCCACAGAACAAGAATAGTCCACAAAACAAGACAGCAGGATTAGTCCACAAAACAAGACAACAAGATTAGTCCACAAAACAAGATCAGTCCACAAAACAAGACAAGATTAGTCCACAAAACAAGACAACAAGATTAGTCCACAAAACAAGACAACAAGATTAGTCCACAAAACAAGATCAGTCCACAAAACAAGACAACAAGATTAGTCCACAAAACAAGATCAGTCCACAAAACAAGACAACAAGATTAGTCCACAAAACAAGACAACAAGATTAGTCCACAAAACAAGACAAGATCAGTCCACAAAACAAGACAGCAAGATCAGTCCACAAAACAAGACAGCACGATTAGTCCACAAGACAGCACGATTAGTCCACAAGACAGCAAGATTAGTCCACAAAACAAGAAAAGATCAGTCCACAAAACAAGACAGCAAAATTAGTCCCCAAAACAAGAGAGCAAGATCAGTCCACAAAACAAGACAGCAAGATCAGTCCACAAAACAAGATTAGTCCACAAAACAAGACAGCAAAATTAGTCCCCAAAACAAGAGAGCAAGATTAATCCCCAAAACAAGACAGCAAAATTAGTCCACAAAACAAGGCAAGATCAGTCCACAAAACAAGATTAGTCCCCAAAACAAGACAGCAAAATTAGTCCCCAAAACAAGAGAGCAAGATTAATCCACAAGACAGCAAGATTCGTCCAAAACAAGACAGCAAAATTAGTCCACAAAACAAGACAAGATCAGTTTAGAAAACAAAACAGCAGAGTATTAGTCCACAAATCAAGACAGCAAGATTAGTCCACAAAACAAGATCAAAGACAGCAAGATCAGTCCACAAAACAAGACGAGATCAGTCCACAAAACAAGACGAGATCAGTCCACAAAACAAGACATCAAGATCAGTCCACAAAACAGAGAGCAAAATTAGTCCACAAAACAAGACAGCAAAATTAATCCCCAAAACAAGACAGCAAAATTAGTCCACAAAACAAGACAAGATCAGTCCACAAAACAAGATTAGTCCCCAAAACAAGACAGCAAAATTAGTCCACAAAACAAGACAAGATCAGTCCACAAAACAAGATTAGTCCCCAAATCAAGACAGCAAAATTAGTCCACAAAACAAGACAAGATCAGTCCCCAAAACAAGATCAGTCCCCAAAACAAGACAAGATCAGTCCCCAAAACAAGACAGCAAGATTAGTCCCCAAAACAAGACAGCAAGATCAGTCCCCAAAACAAGACAGCAAGATTAGTCCCCAAAACAAGACAGCAAGATTAGTCCCCAAAACAAGACAGCAAGATTAGTCCCCAAAACAAGACAGCAAAATTAGTCCCCAAAACAAGACAGCAAGATCAGTCCACAAAACAAGACAGCAAGATCAGTCCCCAAAACAAGACAGCAAGATCAGTCCACAAAACAAGATCAAAGACAGCAAGATCAGTCCACAAAACAAGATCAAAGACAGCAAGATTAGTCCCCAAAACAAGACAGCAAGATCAGTCCCCAAAACAAGACAGCAAGATCAGTCCAGAAAACAAGACAGCAAGATTAGTCCCCAAAACAAGACAGCAAGATCAGTCCACAAAACAAGACAGCAAGATCAGTCCACAAAACAAGACAGCAAGATTAGTCCCCAAAACAAGACAGCAAGATCAGTCCCCAAAACAAGACAGCAAGATCAGTCCAGAAAACAAGATCAAAGACAGCAAGATCAGTCCAGAAAACAAGACAGCAAGATCAGTCCAGAAAACAAGACAGCAAGATCAGTCCAGAAAACAAGACAGCAAGATCAGTCCAGAAAACAAGATCAAAGACAGCAAGATCAGTCCAGAAAACAAGATCAAAGACAGCAAGATCAGTCCAGAAAACAAGATCAAAGACAGCAAGATCAGTCCAGAAAACAAGATCAAAGACAGCAAGATCAGTCCAGAAAACAAGATCAAAGACAGCAAGATCAGTCCAGAAAACAAGATCGAAGACAGCAAGATCAGTCCAGAAAACAAGACACACACACACACACACTGCAGACAGCCCCACATCCAGGCATCATGATGAAGGTGCTAAAAATAAACGAAGGGAGGACCCCTCAGTCTCTCGCAGATCGGTCGCTCACGAGGGCGCGTGCTTTATGGCTTTCTCACACGCCCACCTCCTAAGTGGCAGATTATGCAAATCACGTGCCCGCCGCGCGTGCACGAGAGAAGCAGGGGCGCCGCCTACCGGCGTCAACGGATGATCATTAAAAGGTGGAGATAGTCAGGGACTCTTTTTTTTTTCTTTTTTTTGGAAAGGGTGTGGAAGGGGACTTCGGGGTTGGGGATCATTGAAACTTTAGGGCTTGTTAGCACTTTTCTTTTCCTTATAAAAAATCATTTTCGATCTCTCTCTCTCTCTCTCTCTCTCTCTCTCTCTCTCTCTCTCTCTCTCTTGCGCGCTCATTTCATATTCTAACGTTTCAGTCATTCCACAATTGCCTTTTCTTTCTTCTTCTTCTTCTTTCTTTCTTTTTTCTTTCTTATTCCCTTGCCGTTTCTTTAATTTCCCCACTGTAACATAAAAAGTTGTAAGAAGAACGGTTGCACGAGTTTTGACTGATCATTGCTACAAAATTTTCACCTGAGTTCTTCCATTTTTCAGTCAGTCAGTTCAACACCCCTCCCCCCCCCCCCGCCCACCCCACCATCACGCCCCCTCGAATGACGCAATACCTCATTCTGGAGTATTTCTGATATAGATACGTCGGATCACGTGGCGTCAAACGTTTTTCTTATTTAAAAAAAAGAAAAAAAAAAAGTGAAAGATTCGGATTACGTTTCCTTTCACCCCTAAGGGGGTATGGAGGATCACGAACACATGAATAAAAAAGAACACAGAAGACTTTAAAAACAACTAATAATTGAACTGTATCAATAACATTCATATATCGAATACAATGTACAGGTAACTAATACATGCTCCATCAATTATATGACCCTATTATTCCACCCAAACTCAAATCAATACACACGTTCGAAGCATAACAAAACAATTGTTTATAAAAACTGCCACGGAATATTTACGGAGAAAGAAACTATAGACCTGCATCTCTTTCATCTGTGTACTCTTTGAATGCAGCGAGGCACTCTTTGATGCAGCGAGGCACTCTTTGATGCAGCGAGGCACTCTTTGATGCAGCGAGGTACTCTTTGATGCAGCGAGGTACTCTTTGATGCAGCGATGTACTCTTTGATGCAGCGAGGTACTCTGATGCAGCGAGGCACTCTTTGATGCAGCGAGGTACTCTTTGATGCAGCGAGGTACTCTTTGATGCAGCGAGGTACTCTTTGATGCAGCGAGGCACTCTTTGATGCAGCGAGGTACTCTTTGATGCAGCGAGGCACTCTTTGATGCAGCGAGGTACTCTTTGATGCAGCGAGGCACTCTTTGATGCAGCGAGGCACTCTTTGATGCAGCGAGGTACTCTTTGAATGCAGAAAAATAACGCTGACTTCTTTCTCAATTTCCAGAACACACAAGAGCAACAGTGTTTCAGTCAGTCCAGCTCTTCTGCACATATTTCTTTTCGGGTAGATTTTTGTCTGTTGTCTGAGGAAAACGATGTTCTCTCTTGCTGTGTATTCCAGGAGACGAATGTTGTCTGTAGCTAGGGATACATCAGTGACTTGTTAATGTTTGTCTGTTGTGTGTGTGTGTGTGTGTGTGTGTGTGTGTGTGTGTGTGTGTGTGTGTGTGTGTGAAAGATACATGGGTATAAAGTTTGAATGACCACATTGCGACTTTGAACTAAACTGCTTGCCTTGCCTTGCCTTGCACTGCCTTGACTTGCCCTGCCCTGCCCTGCCCTGTCCTGTCCTGTCTTGCATTGCCCTGCCTTGTCCTGCCCTGCCCTGCCCTGTCCTGTCTTGCATTGCCCTACCTTGCCCTGCCTTGCCTTGCCCTGCTCTGCCCTGCCTTGCCCTGCCCTGCCCTGCCCTGCCCTGTCTTGACCTGGAAGTTCATCACGTGCGCTATTCCCCAGCTGCCAAACGACAGGCCAAGACTTCCTCGTGTGCTATGAAAGGAATTCCCCAAAACTGCGCCGACATTTCCCGTTAACAGAAGCCCCGTCTAATGGGTCGAGTGAAGAGCCATTGAGAGCAGAAGGAAGGGTGTAATCAGTAAGGAGTAATCATGTCAGTGCAGTTTGAAACCAGGTTACAGCCACTAGGCTTAACTCTATAGATTTTAGAATGTTATTACATAATCAGGAAATCCGGATTAGGTCTCAAAGAAGACCTCACTGTAACACGCAAGTCAATCAGGAATGAGCGTTCTGTAAAATGTGATTATTGAGAAGGATAGCCATGAATGTGTGTGTGTGTGTGTGTGTGTGTGTGTGTGTGTGTGTGTGTTTGTTTGTGTGTGTGTGTGTGTGTGTGTGTGTGCGTGCGCGCGCGCGCAAGTGTGTGTGTGTGTGTGTGTGTGTGTGTGTGTGTGTGTGTGTGTGTGTGTGTGTGTGTGTGTGTGTGTGTTTCAGTCCTGGTTATTGAGTATTAAAGTTTCATCATTACAACTGCTGTTACTCAATCACTGAGACGTGAATAATAATAATAATAATAACAATAATAATAATAATAATAATAAAAACCTACAAAAACGTGACGATTGAAGTTAATGACACTGCTACTGCTACTACTGTTGCTGATAATGAGGAAGAGGAGGAGAGGAGGAGGAGGAGGAGGACAGAAACAATAGGCGAATGGCCGTTTACAAGTAACTGTTGATATTTACAGGTACCCATAACCATTCACAAATAAACAGAATGCCCACGATTCTCACACGACGTCATGGATGCAAATCGTGCATCTACGTATTTTTGCCAGCGAACTTTCAGCTGCCTAACACAAGTCGCTGCATGCATGCGGTGTACCACCGAGCACACGCACAGCAACAATTCATCGGTTGTACACTCACATGTGAATGTACATTGACAAGTCAAGCAAAAAACAAAACCCAAAAAAGTATCGTCGCTGTCTTCACTGGATCGCGATCGGCCAGTTGCGACCACCAACAGAGTGAATTTACGCCCCGAAGTCGAGGAAACTGTCGACCCATCTCCGACCTCCAATAGAACCTAATGTGTCCAGCCAATAGGACAAACCAACCCAGAGCGAATCAACTGGATCGCCTTGTCTGATATCTGGGGTCGGTAGGACATAAAACAAAGGCGCCGTAACCTCTCCCTCCCACCATTTTAGTCCCTGTGCAGGAGACAAGCTAAATCTTTGCACGAGAAACTCGTCTCTGTTTGTCGGGGTGGTGTCGGTTGGTGGGTTGTCGAGAACGTCTGGTTATCACGGCGTTGACATCTTTGATTCATCTCCGTTGTCTCCCCTTCCCTCATAAACTGTCTTGGGAGGGGGGGGGGAGGGGGGGGGGGGGGGGGGCAGTGAGCGTCTCTCCTTATGGCTGTGGCTGGTCTTTCTTGTTTGAAGTCTGGAGGTGTGTGTGTGTGTGTGTGTGTGTGTGTTGGGTTTTTTGTTGTTGTTTTTGTAATGTGGTGCAATTTCTGTAGAAGTTTAGTCATTTTGTTGTTTTTGTTATTGTTAGTGTATTACGTTCAGGCAAGAATCAAAGCCCAGAAATGTTCTCTCTCTTTTTTTTCTCTCTTGGGGCATAGACGGTATGAAGTCATAATGTTGGAATTTTCGTAGTTTTAATTTGATAAAACCCGAACAAGCATTAAACTCACTCAGTACGGCCAGTCCTCTCTTCTCCTCTACACAGACCCCTCGGATGTCCAGTGGGTGTCTGAATGACCCAACGTTTAGCTTCCGTCGTCAGAATTGTGGTATTCTTTGTCAACATTCGCCTCTTCAGTATAAGAGCCTTCCGCTTGCAATATTTTGATGATGGTAATTGGGGTGAAACGCTGTTAACGTCGTCTCTTTCGCCATTCGTATGGAGAGAGTTAAACATTGTATGAAGGTGCTTCACGTCATAATGCTGGATTTTTCGTAGTTTTAATTTGATTAAACCCGAACAAGCATTAAACATTGTATGAAGGTGCTTCAGGTCATACGGCTTTAATTGCTGCATCATTAGCGTCCTGAAACACACGTCATCATTCTGTTTTAATGCTGCGTAATTGACTTTCACAGTTTCATCCCAAGTTTGAACTGAAGACCATTGTTCCATAAGCATACAGCTTCATTGTTCCACATCTAAAGTCGTAGCTCCGTTTGTACACGATCGTATGATGTGTGTGTGTGTGTGTGTGTGTGTGTGTGTGTGTGTGTGTGTGGTGGTTGTGGTGGTGGTTGTTATTTTTGTTGTTGTTGTTGTGGTGGTGGTGGTGGTGGTGGTGCTGTGTGTAATACCCATAGTCTGTCTTCACTTCCTTTCTTATCTTTGCATTTAAAGTCAGCTATTCATTGAATAGAATGTTAACACTTAAAACCAACAAAAATCACCAAAACAGCATCACCACCACCACTACCAACAATTGAATAGAATGTTAACACTTAAAACCAACAAAGACCAACAAAACAGCACCACCACCACCACCACCAACAACAACGAGACCAAATCCCACAGAAAACTTTTTAGACTGTATTCAATGAGATGGGAGATAACACAGACCAGTTTGCAGTACATCAGACCAATCTAGATCAGACCATTCACGACAGAAAGGAAATGAAAAGTCCGAAACCCAGGAAGTTCAAAGTAATAGCTCCCCCCCACACACACACCCGCCCCACCCCACCCTCTCTTTTTCCCGTCAACTGGTACTGCAAAAATTTTGTCCAAGAATTTACACTGACACATCATGCATCGTTAACTGAACTGAACTGGATTCAGAGTTTACTTCTTTAAAAAGAAAAAGAAAAAAAAGCATTATTATTAGTAGTAGTAGAAGTACTAGCAGTGGTAGTATCATCATTATTTATTTATGTATTAACTTATGTGAACAAAGTGAGTCTGTGTAATGACCCGGTGTGTGCGTGTGTATGTGTGTGTTCAACTTTAACCCACTCAGTACGGCCAGTCCTCTCTTCTCCTCTACACAGACCCCTCGGATGTCCAGTGGGTGTCTGAATGACCCAACCTTTTGCTTCCGTCGTCAGAATTGTGGTATTCTTTGTCAATACTCACCTCTTCAGTATAAGAGCCTTCCGCTTGCAATATTTTGATGATGATAATTGGGGTGAAACGCTGTTAACGTCGTCTCTTTCGCCGTTCGTATGGAAAGAGTTAACTCTGGCATTTACTGGGCTGCAGGTGGCACAGAAAGAAAAATGTTTTCCATTTGCATATATCCCACTGCTTCTCATGGCAAAATGTTTTCTTTTTAATATGATAGTCAGTCGTGTCCGACTATAACCATCAGAA
The DNA here is from genome assembly GCF_041734735.1 of Babylonia areolata. Taxonomy (NCBI): domain Eukaryota; kingdom Metazoa; phylum Mollusca; class Gastropoda; order Neogastropoda; family Buccinidae; genus Babylonia; species Babylonia areolata. The sequence goes on along the minus strand of NC_134902.1, from coordinate 2,321,302 downwards.
CAGCAGAGGAGGCAACTGCCGTTCCGACTACTTGGGCTAGAATTTGATTATAGTGGAGAGTGTCTTGCCCTCGTCAACGTCACTGGAGTTACTGTCCTTGCGGTCAGGACTTTTCGGTCATCGGCGTGTTGGGGCGTGGTAATGATAATGATAACAATATCAATAATAGTCATCATCATCACCATATCATTGATTATAATGATGATATTGAGGAGGAGTATAAATATATATGATAGTCAGTCGTGCCCGACTATGACCATCAGAACAGCAGAGGAGGCAACTGCTGTTCCGACTATTTGGGCTAGAATTTGATTATAGTGGAGAGTGTCTTGCCCAAGTACATCCCCACTCTCTCGGCCAAGAGGGTTTTAGGACAGTCGGCATTGGGATGGTTCCCAAAGGTCACCTTGCCCCCAAGGCTGCAGCACTAAGAGCCAGTGCAATTTTGCCTCCTAGTTTGAGAGTCATAGTCCTTCACAAAAGACTAAGCTGTAAATGGTTTCCCATTGACTGGAGAAACCATTGATAATACAGCTCTCACTAGGAAAGGCCTAATGTGTGTACATATTGCAGACTTTTCCAGTTTTCTAGCGGGGGCGGGAGTGGGAGTTAGAGTGTTGAAGGAAGAATGGAAAAAAAAAAGAAAAGAAAAAAAAAACCGCTTCAAAATTAAGTAAAATATAGAATTAGTTCAGTTTTGTTTGAAAATGACGAGACAACTAAAAGAAACAGTTCCTTCAATCAGCTCGTTCTGTTTGCCATACAGCTTGTTAAAAAAAAAAAAGTGCACAGTTAACGAAGGGAGGAGCCCTCAGTCTCAGTCTTTCCATGTAATATGTATACATGTGCGTTCTATCCGCTTGCATTCCTGACATGTTCTTGTTTATGCCTATTCAGGCATTGCCTTATCTCTTATCTCTTTATCTTCTCCTTTTTTACTTCACTATTGTAAATAAAACAATAGAAAAACCCTTTTGTGACTGGCCTGCTATATGCCCTTGGGCCAGTGCCTGGGTATTTTCTATCCTTTAGTACGGTGAATCATCAGTAATTCTTTTGTACCGTCTCCTTCTATAATGATACCACTCGGGTACACGGTTACACATGAAAGGCACGTATGTTTTCATAAAATGTTAAACAGTTCCTTCAATCAGCTCGTTCTGTTTGCCATACAGCTTGTTAAAAAAAAAAAAGTGCACAGTTTTCAACGATTATACAAACAAACAAAACAAATACAAGACGAACAACAACAAGTACTATAAAACTAGAATTAATGTATATTCTCTGGACATGTCAATATTTTTCCAGAAAAAGAGTACCCTTTGAAGAGAATGATTATAACGTGTAAACTTGTTACTACTTTACATACGGTAGGATAGGTATGGATAATCGCGAACAGCGTATAATTGCGAACGATTCATATACCGCCCCACTTCGAAGCGTTCTTAATGGTTGCGTTTCACAATTTAACGTCTGCTTCGACCTTTTTCTAATACTTTGAATATCCATTTCTAAGATCTAGTTAAACATCATATATTTCTGCCTATTTCCGCTCTCTTTTTTCTCTTCGCGCACCACTGCCGACCGATGTTACAAACGTGGTCTCAAAATCCTAAAATCAAGGGAAGCAAGTTGGAAGTCTTGAACTTTGACACCAGACTAAAAAAAGTTGATTTGGTCGGGCATGTTGAATGCGCATTACCAATGCTGGGAGAATTAAAGAAAGCATATTGGTGGCAGATCAGAATGTCAGTTTTGACAGGAATCTGCAAAATAGTGTCGTTTGCAATTAGACCATAGGATATTTTGACGTGAGTCTATTTGCGAACGATGCTACACAGCTACTGAGCACTCTCAAAATGGTGTGTTTGTGTGCGGTGTGGGGTGTGTGTGTTTAAATGTCTGCATGTGCACGTGTGATCAAAACCAACAATACAACAGCCTGGTGCGATGTTCCAATAATATGTCTGCTGAGTTAAAGACCTGCTTCAGATTTAATTGTCTACATGTACCCAAAGCCATCGTTCGCAGTTAGACTTGCCCGTTCGCATTTACCCTCAGGAACCCCAGCTACTTCAAACGCCGACAAAACGTTGAAAAGAACGAGCAGACGAGTTTTTCCTGATGGAAGCAGTCGGATAAAGCCTTCAAATAAGAAACAAAAGAACTACGTTTGACTATTGTGCGACATGTTATCTTTGCGGTACACACGCTGAGCTGGTCGCTCCAAGTGGATGGTTCAGAATTAGGCATACATACCCTAATGCCCATATTAACGTCCTAAACGGACATACGCCGTGCTTCATTTATTTTTCCTGTATACATGTACATTGTTACTTGCTTATGGAATGATTATCCGGTTTCCTTTTTTTTTTTTTCTTTCTTTTTTTCTTTGTATCCGACAGACTGTGTGTATAATGAGAAAAAAGTTAATGCCGAAAAGCCCAGTTTAATAGGAAAAGGGGGGTTGGGGGGTGCGAAAAGGCGCGCGCGTATGTGTGTGTGTGGTGTGACTAAGGTGTGTGGGGGTGGCTTAAGACTGTAAACCCGTGACGTATTCTTTGCCCTGGCAGACTGAACAGTACAACCCATCCCCCACCTTTAATGCTTTATGTTTGATAGACATTTTCTTGACCAGTTGTGACAATGTTCGCAGCAGAGGTGACAGACGGCTTCCTGACATTATAAAGACCAACCACACACAGTTTCTACATAGTGGTCCCTCCCGCACAAACCTCCCGCTCCACCCCCACCCCCCCTGAGCCCGCCCCCCTCCCGCCTACCACATCCCTCTGTCTACACCTCCTACACCACCGCCCCCCCCCCCCGCCCCCCACCAAACCAAACCCAGAAGCTTATCATCTTCCCAAGCTTCTACCCCTATCTCCCCAACCCCAAGTACCCCACTCCGCCACCAAGCAAGTACAAGCCATCAGTTTATCATCCACACGGATTCAGCCCGCTCTTTCTGTCTCTGCCCCGTTAGCTTTAAACAGTGCGACGGCCTCTCTCGGTCACGTACCCCCTCCGTCGGTCAGTTATCGCAGATCGTCGCCGCGTGTCAAGCGCCACGAGTGCCCCTGGCCAGCTCTGATCCTCAGCTCCCATTTCGTCGTCAGGTCGGCCGGATGTTGTCTCAGGCCCGCCCCGTTCCGCCACCGAATCACGACTCCTGTCCGAGAGAGTGACCGTGTGACGTCATCACGGCCTGAGTGGGTTTCCTCCCTTTGGTGTGCCTTTCCTGGACAGGTGGCGCCCCGTCATGTTCAACATGGCGGCCAGATGGGGAGCAGATTGGGGGGTGGGGGGAGGGGGCGGGGGTGGGTGTGGGAGGGGTTTGATAATCAGTCGGTATCGGAGCAGGTCCACTCAGTCTATCAGTTCCCGTTTTGCCTACCATTTGACTGTGCCGCAACCCTCAATGATCGCTTGAGAGCTGTACTGGTTGTCCCGTTTAGCCTACTCGTCCGTCGTTTCCGTTTCGCCTATTTAGCTCTGTGTGTCTGATTTTAGCAATATCATCATTATGATCAGTGATATGGTGATGATGATGACTATTATTGATATTGTTATCATTATCATTATCATTACCACGCCCCGACACGCCCATGACCTCTTCTTCTTCTTCTGCGTTCGTGGGCTGCAATGTTGGCAGCCATACTCCGCTTTCTGGGGTGTGCATGCTGGGTATGTTCTTGTTTCCATAACCCACCGAACGCTGACATGGATTATAGGATCTTTAACGTGCGTATTTGATCTTCTGCTTGCGTATACACACGAAGGGGGTTCAGGCACTAGCAGGTCTGCACACATGTTGACCTGGGAGATGGTAAAAATCTCCACCCTTTACCCACCAGCCGCCGTCACCGTGATTCGAACCCGGGACCCTCAGATTGAAAGCCCAACGCTTTAACCATTCGGCTGTTGCGCCCGACACGCCCAAGACGGAAAAGTCCTGACCGCAAGGACAGTAACTCCGGTGACGCTGACGAGGGAAGTGCAAAGAGAGACAGATGCTGGACCTGAGGACTGGGTAAACTGGGCACCGCTGGACCCATTTACGACGCTCAAGTGGTCACTGGTCAAGATTCTGTGATTTCACGGGGCCTTTGCAGTGACCGTGGCAACCTCCGTTGGTCATAAAAAAAGGGGGGGGGGGTGGTTAAGGGGATATCCACCTGTCATGGTCAGTTACTGTCTGGACTTTTTCTGAATGGGAATGGACTGTGCAGTTAATCCCTTTTGTTTTCGTCATGTCTTGTGTTCGAATCTCGTTTTCAGTTTCTCTCTCTCTCTCTCCATCCCCCCCCTCTCTCTCTCTCTCTCCTATTCCTCAACGTCCCATTGAAATGAACCTCACGTGTTTCTTCAATAAAACATCATCACACACACACACACACACACACACACACACACACACACACACACACTCACACACACATCCAATACACACACATCCGAGCATGCACAGAACATACTCAGCATGCTCATCCCCAAAAAAGGAGGATGGCTGCCTGTATGACGAGGTAGATAAAAAAAACAACAACAACAAACCCACACTAAAACGGTCTACGCGTAAAACGTTATACCTCACACACACACACACACACACACACACACACACACACACACACACGGGAATTTATAGAGAGACTAAGATTTGGACTTGGTGTTTTATTCCTTTTAATGCCTTAGCCCCGTATGAAGAGTGGCAGTAAGATATTTACGAACAAAAACTACAGCCTAACATATGCACAGGAGTGGGAATGCTTTCATCAGAAGACCTTGGCCCATTCAGACGGAGTATGATCAATACAAGAATCAACATATAGGCAAAAGTTCAAAGCTGCTTTGCAATGAAGAATCCTCAAACCTTTTTTTTATTTTTTTTTTTTATCTCAGCTGGAATCACTCTGAGCAAATAAGATCTACTCCCTTTTCCCCCTCCCTCCCCCTCCCCCTCCACTGCTGGCCAAACAATTATATTGATCATATTGATCACTTCAATACGAGGAGCATACACGATCATCAGGTGAGAATTCCCTGTGTGTTTTTCAGAGTGGTTTGTTCAACTCCACCTGTAGAGGGCTGAGCAAAATTGGACGTGAGAGAAAGAACGTGAAGTGTCTTCCATTGCTTCCCTTTTCTCCCCAGGTAATAGTCAAGGACCATGACTCCCAGACTAGGAGGCCAAATTGCACTGGCTCTTAGTGCTGCAGCCTTGTGGGCTGGTTGGCCTTTGGGAACCATCCCAATGCCGACTGTCCTAAAACCCTCTTGGCCGAGAGAGTGGGGATGTAACTTGGGCAAGACACTCTCCACTATAATCAAATTCTAGCCCAAATAGTCAGAACAGCAGTTGCCTCCTCTGCTATTCTGATGGTCATAGTCGGACACGACTGACTATCATATATATAAATAGTCGAGTTGATGATTAACTGCCCCCCCTTCCCCCCCCCTAGCCCCCACCCCACACCCCCCGAAAGCAATAGACGAGTTTATATCCAAACTGACTTTGACTAACACCCAGATCCAAGGCAATACGGATGTTGGTGTTTTTAGTTTTTTTGTTTTTTGTTGTTTTTTTGAACTATGAAGATGTACATCCAAACCAGCGCACACACAATGACACAATGAACAGCGATGCTTAACTCACTCAGTACGGCCAGTCTTCTCTTCTCCTCTACACAGACCCCTCGGATGTCCAGTGAGTGTCTCAATGACCCAACCTTTAGCTTCCGTCGTCAGAATTGTGGTATTCTTTGTCAACATTCACCTCTTCAGTATAAGAGCCTTCCGCTTGCAATATTTTGATGGTGGTAATTGGGGTGAAACGCTGTTAACGTCTTCTCTTTCGCCGTTCGTATGGAGAGAGTTAAAAAGTGTGTGTGTGTGTGTGTGTGTGTGAGAGTGTGTGTGTGTGAGTGTGTGTGTGTGTGTGTGTGTGTGTGTGTGTGTGTGTGTGTGTGTGTGTGTGTGTGTGTGTGTGTGTATTTGTATTCGTATTTCTTTTTATCACATCAGATTTCTCTGTGTGAAATACGGGCTGCTCTCCCCAGGGAGAGCGCGTCGCTACACTACAGCGCCACCCATTTTAAAAAAAATTTTTCCTGTGTGTAGTTTTATTTGTTTTTCCTAGCGAAGTGGATTTTTCTACAAAATTTTGCCAGGAACAACCCTTTTGTTGCCGTGGGTTCTTTTACGTGCGCTAAATGCATGCTGCACACGGGACCTCGGTTTATCGTCTCATCCGAATGACTAGCGTCCAGACCACCACTCAAGGTCTAGTGGAGGGGGAGAAAATATCGGCGGCTGAACCGTGATTCGAACCAGCGCACTCAGATTCTCTCGCTTCCAAGGCGGACGCGTTACCTCTAGGCCATCACTCCACTTGTGTGTGTGTGTGTGTGTGTGTGTGTGTGTGTGTGTGTGTGTGTGTGTGTGTGTGTGTGTGTGTGTGTGTGTGTGTGTGTGTGTGTGTGTGTGTGTGTGTGTGTGTGTGTCCATGTGCAGCAAAAGTTGGGTGGAGAGCAGTGAGAGCTACAGCCTGGAGGTGCACGGTGTGTGCATGACGAAGAAGCCAGAAACACCAAACAACCCGAAGAAAGAAACCCGTGCTCTATCTTGCGTTGGAAAGACGACGGTGTCATCAATTAATGTCTCTCTGTCTCTGTCTCTCTGCCTGTCTCTGTCTCTGTCTCTCTCTCTGTCTCCTGATTTCTCTCTGTCTGTCAGTCTTCACCTCACTATTTTTCTCTCATTATGGACGCGCACACACACACACACACACACACACACACACACACACACACACACACACACACACACACACACACACACACACACACAAGCGCGTGCATAAGCGCTCACGCGCATACACATGAAGTACGGACAGACGCACACACGCGAACGAATGCACGCATTTACTCACACTACATAGACACCCACACAGACACACAGAGAGACGGGTCTATCAGTGTGTGTGTGAGAGACCCACACACACACACACACACACACACACACACACACACACACACACACACATTGGGCGCTCATCATTCGTTTCCTGTGTCATTCAGTCAGGTTTCAGATACGCCCCCACACACAGTCACACAAAGATGTTAGTATTTACGTGTATGACCGTTTTGTTTATTTACCCCGCCATGTAGGCAGCCAGGCTCCGTTTTCGGGAGTGTGCATGCTAGGTATGTTCTTGTTTTCATAACCAACCGAACGCTGATATGGATTACAGAATCTTAAAGATGCGTTTTTGATCTGCCTGGGTATACACACGATGGGGGTTCAGGTAATAGCAGGTCTGCAAATATGTGGACCTGGGAGATCGGAAAAAAATCTCCACCCTTTACCCAACAGACAGACAGACAGACAGACAGACAGAGAGAAAGAGAGAGATTCAAGATTCAAGATTCAAGATGGTTTATTCATGTATAGGCCTAGGCCCCTTATGAAGGGGAATGTGAACATTATTTTACAAACAATACATCACGACACTGTGAGCATCAATAAACACAGTCAAACAAAAATATACCAGCATTACAGTTCAATGTGTAGAACAATAAAAGAAAAAACAAACAAACAAAAGAATACAAACAGCGTTTTCACGAAGTAGCCATTTCTCTGAATTTGAAAGCTTTGTATAAAAATAGTGAAAATTTGCGAACAACTTCAGGGGAAGTAGAAGAAAATAGAGAGAGAGAGAGAGAGAGAGAGAGAGAGAGAGAGAGAGAGAGAGAGAGAGAGAGAGAGAGAGAGAGAGAGAGAGAGAGAGAGAGAGAGAGAGAGTTTACATGTTCTTTAAAACCTTCGCCGTGTACGTGGGTGAAAAATTGCCCACACTTTTATTTAAATCGTCATAACTCAGTGTATATTTGACTGAAATTTGATGACTTTGTCTATTTTCGAATTTTGCGATTTCCTTCCGAAAATGATGTTGTTTTTCTTTTGTTTTTGTTTTGTTTTTGTTTTGTGTGTGTGTGTGTGTGTGTGTGTGTGTGTGTGTGTGTGTGTGTGTGTGTGTGTGTGTGTGTGTGTGTGTGTGTGTGTGTGTGTGTGTGTGTGTGTGTGTGTGTGTGTGCAAACAGAATTTAATGAGTAAATAAACAATGAAATCGTTGTATAAGAGTACAGAGAGACAAGCAGGCAGACAGGGAAAGAGATAGTGTGTACTTTAAATCGGTCTTCCTGTCTCTGCCTCTCCCTTTCTCTGAACTCTCTCTCTATCCCCCCCCCTCTCTCTGTCTCCTCCCCCCCCCTCTCTCTCTGTCTCCTCCCCCTTTCTCTCTCTCTATCCCCCCCTCTCTCTCTGTCTCCTCCCCCTTTCTCTCTCTCTATCCCCCCCCTCTCTCTCTCTGTCTCCTCCCCCTTTCTCTCTCTCTATCCCCCCTCTCTCTCTCTGTCTCCTCCCCCTTTCTCTCTCTCTATCCCCCCCTCTCTCTCTGTCTCCTCCCCCTTTCTCTCTCTCTATCCCCCCCTCTCTCTCTGTCTCCTCCCCCTTTCTCTCTCTCTATCCCCCCCCTCTCTCTCTCTGTCTCCTCCCCCTTTCTCTCTCTCTATCCCCCCCCTCTCTCTCTCTGTCTCCTCCCCCTTTCTCTCTCTCTATCCCCCCCCTCTCTCTCTCTGTCTCCTCCCCCTTTCTCTCTCTCTATCCCCCCCCTCTCTCTCTCTGTCTCCTCCCCCTTTCTCTCTCTCTATCCCCCCCCTCTCTCTCTCTGTCTCCTCCCCCTTTCTCTCTCTCTATCCCCCCCTCTCTCTCTCTGTGTCCTCCCCCTTTCTCTCTCTCTATCCCCCCCCTCTCTCTGTCTCCTCCCCCTTTCTCTCTCTCTATCCCCCCCCCTCTCTCTCTCTGTCTCCTCCCCCTTTCTCTCTCTCTATCCCCCCCTCTCTCTCTGTCTCCTCCCCCTTTCTCTCTCTCTATCCCCCCCCTCTCTCTCTCTGTGTCCTCCCCCTTTCTCTCTCTCTATCCCCCCCTCTCTCTCTGTCTCCTCCCCCTTTCTCTCTCTCTATCCCCCCCCCTCTCTCTGTCTCCTCCCCCTTTCTCTCTCTCTATCCCCCCCCTCTCTCTCTCTCTGTGTCCTCCCCCTTTCTCTCTCTCTATCCCCCCCTCTCTCTCTGTCTCCTCCCCCTTTCTCTCTCTCTATCCCCCCCCTCTCTCTCTCTGTCTCCTCCCCCTTTCTCTCTCTCTATCCCCCCCTCTCTCTCTCTGTCTCCTCCCCCTTTCTCTCTCTCTCTGTCTTCTCCCCCCCCTCTCTCTCTATCTCCCCCCCCTCTCTCTGTCTCCTCCCCCCCCCCTCTCTCTGTCTCCTCCCCCTTTCTCTCTCTCTCTGTCTCCTCCCCCTTTCTCTCTCTCTCTGTCTCCTCCCCCTTTCTCTCTCTCTCTATCTCCCCCCCTCTCTCTCTCTGTCTCCTCCCCCTTTCTCTCTCTCTCTATCTCCCCCCCCCTCTCTCTGTCTCCTCCCCCCCCCTCTCTCTCTGTCTTCTCCCCCTTTCTCTCTCTCTCTGTCTCCTCCCCCTTTCTCTCTCTCTCTGTCTTCTCCCCCTTTCTCTCTCTGTCTCCTCCCCCTTTCTCTCTCTCTCTCTATCTCCCCCCCCCTCTCTCTGTCTCCTCCCCCCCCCTCTCTCTCTGTCTTCTCCCCCTTTCTCTCTCTCTCTGTCTCCTCCCCCTTTCTCTCTCTCTCTGTCTTCTCCCCCTTTCTCTCTCTGTCTCCTCCCCCTTTCTCTCTCTCTCTCTATCTCCCCCCCCCCTCTCTCTGTCTCCTCCCCCCCCCCCTCTCTCTGTCTTCTCCCCCTTTCTCTCTCTCTCTGTCTCCTCCCCCTTTCTCTCTCTCTCTGTCTCCTCCCCCTTTCTCTCTCTCTCTGTCTTCTCCCCCTTTCTCTCTCTCTATCTCCCCCCCTCTCTCTCTCTGTCTCCTCCCCCTTTCTCTCTCTCTCTGTCTCCTCCCCCTTTCTCTCTCTCTCTGTCTCCCCCCTCTTTCTCCCTCTCTCTCTCGCACACACACACAAATAAAAAGTTAATAAATAAATAAATAAAAACACACACGCGCGCGTGCACACACACACACACACACACACACACACACACACACACACACACACACACACACACACAAACCACCCCAATATCTCCTTCCCTTCTTCCTCATAAGCTTTCATCTAATTGACACAAACCAAAGCCCAAAATACCACTTTCCAGCACGACGAACACGCTCATCAAAGTTTATAGTGGTACGAAGAAACCACAAGTTGAAGTTCCTCCCTCTCTCTTCCCCCCTTCCCAACCCCCCCAAAACCCCACCCCCACTCCCTCCCGCTAAACTCATTTGCGGCTTCTCCCGTATCAAGCAGAAGATGCCACTCCCTTTCTCGCCCCCCCACCACCCCTACCTTCTCCTCCCCCCACCCCACCTGTCTCTCCCCCCCCCTCCTCTCTCTCTCCTTCCCTCCCAAATCCAACCCCCCCCCCCCCTCCCCATTCTTCCGTTCACACCCTCTGACGTCTCTCTCCGTCCAATCAATATTCGACTAAAACCTCGGAGTGAGGTCTTTGTTGTGTGCGTTGGCGATTCCGAGATGAGACGCCCAGGTGGGTATAAAAGCTTGGCCCGCTCCCAAGTTCGGCCACTCACTCCGCAAGCAAACGGGCTTCTTGGAAGACAAGCAAGAGTTGTCGGTCTTGGCTTGTCGTTTTTTCGCTGCAACAACCATTTGACAAGACACGAGAGAGAGATCGTCCGAGGTTGCTGATCAACTCTGAAGGGAGGAGAAACCGAAAGAAAGAAAGAAGGAAGGAAGGAAAGAAGAAGTCAACTTAGGATACTTTTACAACAGGTGAGTTGGTGGATGTTTTATGTGTTGTATCACATTGCATTGCAACAGGTAAGCTGGTAGATTTGGTTTCATTTTATCCAAAAAGATTCCTCTGTGAAATTCAGGCTGTTCTCCCGGGGTTAAGCGTTTCGCCACAGTGCAGCGCCACCAGTTAAAACAAAAATCTAAAAGTTTATTATTATTATTACTATTATTATTGTTGTCATCACTGGTAAATATGAAAGTGTTTTTTTACCCAGATTTTCGCCAGGGTCAACCCTTTTTGTTGCTGGGGAATCGTTTACGCATGCTGAATGCATGCTGCACACGGAATCTCGGTTTATCGTCTTATCCGAAAGACTAGCACCCAGACCTCCTCTCCAGGTGTAGTGGAGGGAGGCGGTTGGGTGAGTAAAAATACCGGTCGGTATATATGTGACTTCGACCCGTAGTTGCTCACTTTCTTGTGTGTGTGTGTGTGTGTGTGTGTGTGTGCATGGGTTAGACTTTTTTTCTCCTATGTCTTTGTAATTTATGGATTTTTTTTTAGTCTGTTTGTTATAGCGTTGTGTTGTACTGCACTGCGTTGTGACTAGATTATCATCATTATTGGTAGAATCTTCACCGCATTAAAAAAAACAACAACAACAAAACCAGTTTTCTTTCCATGTCTGATGACGTATTGCTAGTGTACAGCGCCACTGTTTCAGTTTGGCTTTTTGACTCACTTGTGTAAACAAAGAGTCTATGTTTTAACCCGGTGTTCGGTTATCTGTGTGTGTGTGTGTGTGTGTCTGTCTGTGTCTGCGTGGTAAACTTTAACATTGACATTTTCTCTGCAAATACTTTGTCAGTTGACACCAAATTTGGCATAAGAATAGGAAAAAATTCAGTTTTCTCCAGTCATCTTGTTTAAAACAATATTGCACCTCTGGGATGGGCACACAAAATAAATAATGAAGCCTAATTATATGCAAACTGCATTTACTGTTATATTTCTATTTTTTTGTATTCTCTAAACTTGGCACTTTGATCTGATATTCTGACCCAAACACAAGAGCAGTCATTATTATCATTTTTTGTTCAAACAGGAACTTCTTTTGCTAAGCATGGAAGTTTTATTATTTTATTTTGCAAACGCTTTAGTGCAGATGGTAAAAAAAGGGAAATTACTCTGTAATTAATGCCAGGGGACTTAATTTGCTTTAAAGTGATCTTCCTCATCTTAAACATTACATTTTGAAATTATACTCAATACATAAAAAGCTTGGATTTTTTTAAAAGTGTATCACAAGTGAGTCTTGAAGGCCTTGCCTCTCTTGTTCCTGTATGTATTTGTGCATTTGTTTTAATCATCAAAGTAATTTTGCTGTATAATTTTGCATCGAAAGTTGTTTTGTTTTTTTTTTTTCGTTCTTTCATTTTTTTCTTTTCTTTTCTTTTTTTCTTTCTTTCTCTATAAGTTTCTTTCTTTTTCATTTTTTTAATGTTTAGCTGCCCGCTGTCTTTCTCTTTTTTGGGGGGTGGGGGTGAGGGGGTGGGGGGCTCTCTTGTTCATTTTTCTGTCTCTTTGCCTCGTCAAAAGGTTTCTTTCTGTCTCTGTGTTTAATTTTCCCTTCTGTTCTTTCTGTCTCTTTGTTTAATTTTCCTTTCTGTTCTTTCTGTCTCTGTGTTTAATTTTCCCTTCTGTTCTTTCTCGTCAAAAGGGTTCTTTCTGTCTCTTTGTTTAATTTTCCTTTCTGTTCTTTCTGTCTCTTTGTTTAATTTTCCCTTCTGTTCTTTCTGTCTCTTTGTTTAATTTTCCCTTCTGTTCTTTCTCGCCAAAAGGTTTCTTTGTCTCTTTGTTTAATTTTCTCTTCTGTTCTTTCTCGCTCTTCCTTTGTCTCGTTTTCCTTCTCTCTTTCTTTTTTTTTTTCATTCTGTTCCTTCCTTCCCTTTTCCCTGTCTTTTTTTCTTTTCTTTCACTTTCTTTCATTAAAAAAAAATCGTTCTTCTCCCCTCTCTTTATTTTTATCTTTTTTTTTTTTCTTTTTTTTTTTCTTCTTTTTTTTCTCTCTCTTCCTTTACCCCCCGTGTTTTTAGACAAATGACATGATGTTGATGTCCATGCGGTGTATGTGTGTGTGCGTAGGCGCGCGCGCGCACGCGATCCAACGTATGTTGGTGATTCAAATGTGAATGAAATGATCTGTACTTTCCCAGGAATTGCTCAAACCCTCTTTTGAATGTAAGCAAACATGTATGTTTCACGGTGATGACTTGTGTTTCAGACTGCCTGTATAATTGTCCTTGTACTCCATACCTCCCGATCCCCCAGCCCCCACCCCCTTGACACGGGCGAATGGCCTAGTCATTAAAATGTTCCAGTTCCAGTTCGAGTACCCCCCCGTTTTTTTCTTTCTTTTTTCTATTTTCTGTCTTTCCTTTTCTTCTCCCCTCTCTTTTTTTTTAACATATTTCTTTGTCCTCTCTATCTCTCCTTTAATATATTTTTTAAACGCTGTGTCATTTTTGGCTTACCTTTCTTTTTTCTCTTTCGTTTGTTCCTTCTCTCTCTCTCTCTCTCTCTCTCTCTCTCTCTCTCTCTCTCTTTCTCTCTTTCTCTCTCTCTCTCTTTCTCTCTCTTCTCTCTTTATCTCTCTCTCTCTCTGTTTCTCTATTTCTCTCTCTCTTCTCTCTCTCTCTCTGTCTCTTCTCTCTCTCTCTCTCCCTCTCTCTCTCTCTGCTTCTCTTTCTCTCTCTCTCTCTCTCTCTTCTCCTCTCTCCCTTCTCTCTCTCTCTTCTCTCTCTCTCTCTCTGTCTTTATTCGCTTTCTTCTTCTCTTCGTAACTTTTGTTTGTTTGTTTTGCGTGTGTTTGTTATCAGGTTGTGTTTAGTTTAGTTTTGGTTCCACTCTTGCAGTTCCTCTAGTCTGTCTATAGCTTGTTCCGTTTCCGCTTGTATTGTATTGTATTGTATTGTATTGTATTGTATTGTATTCTATCACTCTATGCACAACATATTTTTTTGTGAAATTCGAGCTGCTCTCCACGGGGAGAGCACTTCGCTACAGCGCAGCGCACCTGCGGGTTTTTTGTTTTTGTTTTTTTCGTTGTTTTTTTTTCTGCCCGCAAATGTATTTGTTTTCTCATCAAAGTGGGTTTTTTTTCTGCACAATTTTGCCAAGGACAAGCCTTTTGTTGCCGTGAGTTCTTTTAACGCGCGCAAAGTGCATGCTGCATACTGGACCTCCGTTAGTGGTCCAGACCATCACTCCAGGTCCAGTGGGGCGAAATGAAATACAACTGTATTTGTATTTCTTTTTTTTTTTTATCACAACAGATTTCTCTGTGTGAAATTCGGGCTGCTCTCCCCAGGGAGAGCGCGTCGCTACACTACAGCGCCACCCATTTTTTTTGTATTTTTCCCTGCGTGCAGTTTTATTTGTTTTTCCTATCGAAGTGGATTTTTCTTCAGAATTTTGCCAGGAACAACCCTTTTGTTGCCGTGGGTTCTTTTACGTGCGCTAAGTGCATGCTGCACACGGGACCTCGGTTTATTGTCTCATCCGAATGACTGAGTGTAGTGGGATTCGAACCCACGCGCTCAGATTCTCTGGTTTCCTAAACGGACGTGTTTCCCAGCAAGCCATCGGTCCGCTATCGTTAGCGTTGTCGTTCAGACACTGTTTCTGTCATGCAGAGAGGTCACTTTTCGACTTCCTCTGGCTCAGTATGGAATTTCTTCTTCTTCTTCTTCGTTCGTGGGCTGCAACTGCCACTATCGCTCGTATTATATACACGACTGGGCTTTTACGTGTATGTCTGTTTTTTTACCCCGCCATGTAGGCAGCCATACTCCGTTTTCAGGGGATTATGAAATTTAGAAATATATTTCTTATTTGTTTACGTGTCTTTATTTCATTTTCGTAATGTTGTACACCCTCCTAAGGTTGGCTCTCTAGGACTGACTGGGTATGTATGACATCTGCTTCTTTTAACAATTGTGTGTGTGTGTGTGTGTGTGTGTGTGTGTGTGTGTGTGTGTGTGTGTGTGTGTGTGTGTGCACGGGTGCGGTGGTCAAATGTTTAGAGCTGTGGAGTCTTACCCCACGGTGCCTGGTGGGTAGAGGGAGGAGATTTTTCCCATCTCCCAGGTCAACATAATTATGTGCCGACCTGCCAGTGCCTGAACCCCCTTTGTGTGTATACGCACGCAGAAAATCAAACACGCACGTTAAAGATTTTGTTATCCATGTCGGCGTTTGGTGGGTTATTGAAACATTGAGTATACCCAGCATGCACAGAACATACTCAGCATGCTCACCCCCGAAAACGGAGGATGGCTGCCTTTATGACGCGGTAGATTAAAAAAACACCAAAATGGTCTACACATAAAACGTTACATCTCTCTCTCTCTCTCTCTCATTGCAGGAACTGTTGCGAACTAAAAATCTTTATTTGTCTACTTTTTCAGTTGAGAATTGTGTCCATGATGTTGTTGCCTTCCTCTTTATTTTCGGTATTTTGTGCATCTCAAATGTGTGTATGTATCCCCTTTGCAAACAGGCCGGTGGCCTTGCAGTAAGATGTTTCTGAGTTCTGAGTTCTTTCTCTATCCCCCCCCCCCCTCTCTCTCTCTCTCTGTGTACACGCGCGTGACTGAGACCTGACTGAACGTCAAAGGAAACGAATGATGAGCGCCCATTGGCAGCTGTCAGTCGCCTCTAC
>NC_134902.1:2295769-2298269 GCF_041734735.1 Babylonia areolata | reverse complement strand
TTTCGGAAACCAAAATTATCTTTTTTCCCCCAATTTGGGGAAATTTCCCGGGGGGGAACACAAAACCTCATTGGGAGGAAAAAAGGGGGAAGGGGGAAAAGGGGACGGGGAAAGCGGACGAAGCAGAAAAGGGAAAGGGGGGGGAAAGGGGCGCCCAAAAAAAGGGGGGGGGCATTACCAACCCCTTTTTTTAAATTTCCAGGGAAATTTTAAAAAAAAACCCAAACAACCCCAAAACCAAAAAAAACCCCAAAACTTTCGCGCCGCAAGGGGGGGAAAAATTTTGAGGCGAAAGGAAAAAAAAAAAAAAAAAAAAAAAGAGAAAAAAACCCCCCCCCCCCCAAAAAAAAAAAACCAAAAAAAACAAAAAAACAAAAAAAAAAAAAAAAAACCCCCCCCCCCCCAAAACCCCCCCACCCCCCCCCCCCCCCCAACACCAACACAACACCCCCTTATATGAAAACCGAAAAAGCAAAACAAACACTTACCCCAAAAGCCGTCGATTTTTTTTTCTAAAAAAGGGCAGGGTTTTTGTTGGGGACCTTCCCCAAAGGTAGGAAACCGGGGGCCCCCCCCGGGGGCCCCAAAAGAAGGAAAGAAACGGGGTGGCGCAGCATCTTCCTAGGGGTTTTGGGCCCCGGGGAAGGTGGTGGGAGTGAACCTTTACCTTTGGGAACCTTTTTTTTTAAAAAAATTTTTTTTTTTTTGTTTTTTCCCCTCACCCCACCCCCCCCCCCCTTTTTTTTTTTTTTAAAAAAAAAACCCCCCCTTTTTTTTTTCCCGGGGGGGGAAAAAAAAAAAACCAAACGAAATCACTGAGCCATTCTCCCACCCAGTCATCCACATAATTATACACAAATTGCGAAACAAATAATGCATACTCGATGTTCATATTCAATTATCACTGATTACACAAAAATTGTTAATCATCTTTACGAGTAAGGTACAACAACAAAAATTAGAGAAATCTAAAGAGTAATGCGGATATGAAGGTAATATGAACAGAGTTTTTACAGCAAGAAATGAATTCACACACACACACTCACACATATCGCGCGCACACACACACACACACACACACACACACACTCTCTCTCTCTCTCTCTCTCTCTCTCTCTCGTATACACACACACACAAGCGCGCGCGCGCACAGAGTTAGAGAGAGAGATAGAAACTTGTTTACTCAAGGATGTAGATTTTAGGCATTGCCTTCTCTTCCAATCAGTTCTTGTGACAACAATAACAACAATAACGATAACGACACACACACACACACACACACACACACACAGAGAGAGAGAGAGAAACAAAATCCCATGAACTGTAGAGTGCCTGTGCACACGAGTGAACAATTAATGTTAACAATTCCCAGCCTCAGTGCTGACGCAGACACTTGGTGTTTCATTCCAAACACAGAAATGCAACGTCAGTTTAGACACGGACATGCGCAAACCTGTCTGTCTCTATGTCTACCCCCACACGCGCATGCACGCGCGCACACATACACACACACACACACACACACACACACACACACACTGGTAAACTCGTGAGTATATCTGTACACAAGAGTGAAAATTAATGTGAAAATTACCAACCACCTTCCTCCGACTATTTTCCTGATTTTCCCAGCCTTTCGTCTTTCGGATTCCCCCCCCCCCCCCCCCCCCCCCCCGCCCCTCTCTCTCTCTCTCTGCCCCCCCAGCCCCCACTCTCTCTTACCTCCCCCTCTCTCTCTTTCTGTTTGTCTGTCTGTCTCAGTCTCCCTGTTTTTCTCTTTGTCTCTTTCTCTCTTCGCCGTCTCTCTCTCCCTCTGTTTCTTTTTCTCTCTCTTCTTTCTCTTTCTATCTTTTTCTGTCTCTCTTTCTCGCCCTCTCTCTCTGTCTCTCTGTCTCTCTCTGTCTCTCTCTCTCTGTCTCTCTCTGTCTCTCTGTCTCTCTCTCTCTCTCGCTTATCCCCTCTTTCCCACACTCTCTTTCTCTTCCTTCCCCCCCACCCCCCGCGTCCCCCTCTCTCTCCGTCTCTCTGTCTTTCTCTCTGTCTTTCTGCCTCTGTCTCTCTCTCTCTCTCTCTCTCTCTCTCTCTCTCTCTCTCTCTGTGTCTCTGTCTCTCTGTGAACCTCCATCACGCATTCCCGATATGATAAATGAAAAACAAGTTATGAAAAAAGGACGAGTGACGCCAACTTCCGTTGGTTCATTGCTGAATTCATTCTGTGCTGCTTTGATGGACTGTGTCTCTGTCTCTCCATTCCTCCTGTCTCTCTCTGTCCCCGCACACGCGCACTCACGCATTCTCTCTCTCTCTCTCTCTTCACTCTCTGTCTCACAGCCTCCCCCCCCCTCTCAGTCTCTCTTTCACTTTCTCTCATACACACTCAGCCACACACATTCTCTCTCTCACCCTCTCTTTCTCTCTCTCTCTCTCTCTCTCCGGAGAGAGAGAGAGATAATGAGAGAGAGAGAGAGCTAGAGAGCTTGCAAGTCACATGCGCATTGAT
>NC_134902.1:2275769-2285769 GCF_041734735.1 Babylonia areolata | reverse complement strand
AACACCTGCGGTGTTGGTTGGGAACTTGGAGCAACACATTCACTTCACGGGGAACCACATACATATTCAAGAAGCGGGTGCTAACCGATTGTAATAACAGACTGTACTTGATTGTGTTGAATTCGATATATGATAGTCAGTCGTGTCCGACTATCACCATCAGAACAGCAGAGGAGGCAACTGCTGTTCCGACTATCTGGGCTAGAATTTGATTATAGTGGAGAGTGTCTTGCTCAAGTACATCCCCACTCTCTCGGCCAAGAGGGTTTTAGGACAGTCGGCGTTGGGATGGTTCCCAAAGACCAACTAGCCCACAAGGCTGCAGCACTAAGAGCCAGTGTAATTTTGCCTCCTAGTTTGAGAGTCATAGTCCTTCACAAAAGACTAAGCTGTAAATGGTTTCCCATTGACTGGAGAAACCATTGATAATGCAGCTCTCACTTTGCTGTTGGCCCAAATGAAAACTTACGTCAATCTGTGATATAAGCCGTGTTGGGCCTGTTGAATTCGGTATTCCATTTTAATCCCCCCCCCCCCCCCCAATACCATCCGTGAATCGGACAGAGTCGGACACATGCAGTGCTGGTTAAGGAACTATGAGACAAAGCCTCCCACAGACCACAGAACACGGAACACTATCATCTCGTTCCTGTGTCCGAACAAGTGGAGTTGAGCGACCTTTTGGCACGTGGACTTCAGGTCGTGTTAACACCAGGCTGTGGTCAGTAGTCCCATGTCCGGCGTCACTGACGTCTGGATCTTTCGCGATGATCTTCTCTGATGATGATGTATGGCTGTCACCTCATCGGCTGGACCCGAGTGAAGCGCCACCCTGCGGGGCGTATTGCTGTGAAGTGGGTGGTTCTCGGTTGTATTCGAGGTTTTGATTCTTTTTTCTTCTTTTTTTTTCTCTCTCGCTCCCTTGTCTCGTTTAGTGGTTTGATTAAACGAGAGAGATACAGACACAGACAGAGAGAGAGACAGAGCCAGAGAGACAGAGACAGATAGAGACAGAGAGACACTGAGTCGAAGACAGAGAGACAGACAGAGAGACAGACAGAGAGACAGAGACAGATAGAGACAGAGAGACACTGAGTCGAAGACAGAGAGACAGAAACACAGAGAGAGAGAGATTGAGAATCACCAGCACCATCACCCAAACTTCATCACAACACCGCCTGTCACACTTTTGTCCTGACCAATCCCAGCTCTCCCTATACCTCTCACCACCCCTCCTCCCCCCACCCCCCTTGTCAGCACCTTCCCCTGACCACCCCCTTCATCACCCCTCCACCCCGTCAACCCCACCCTCCAAGTCCCCCCTCCCGAACCCCCCCTCCCCCTGCCCACACCCAATCCCCTCTCCACAACCAGGTTCCCCTGTTAAAATCATCAAAGTCCGATTCATACCCCTGAAAATAAAAAAGCCATAACTTCATTTTTCGAGCAACGAATTTATAATTTTTTTAAACTTGTTTCTCTCTCTCTCTGTCTCTGTCTCTGTTTCCCTCCCTCACTCTCTCTCTCTCTCTCTGTCGGTCTCCCTCACTATCTCTCCCTCCGTATCTCTCTCTCTCTCTCCCTCTCTCTGTGTCTCTGTCTCTGTCTGTCTCGATCTATGTCTCTCTCCCACTTTCTCTCCCCCCCCCACTTCCTGCTCTCTCCCTCCCAAGAACCGAAGTTGTGCACGATTCCGCCTTGTGCCCCCCCCCCCCCCTCCCAACCCCCTCCCCGCCCCCTTTCCCTCACACAATCCCCCCCCCCCACCTCCACCCCCACTCTCCCCTACCTCCACCCCCACTCTCTAACTTTTGCGTGATTCCGTCCTGCCCCCCCCCCCCCCCCCAACCCCACCCCTTAACCCTCCTCCCCCCGCTTCAGTTTTGCACGCTGTCGCCCCTGTGTCCTTAATTGCGGGATTGGGCATTAACAAGGTAAACCGGATTGAGGGGGATGGCTGTCACAGACGCCGGCAGACGCTACGCCTTCCGGGAGTCCGAGGGGGCCGACCTTTAGCGGTCACGCACGGTCAATAGTGGGCCCTGGTTCCCCACCAATCTGATTGTTGGAGAGGGCGGGGTGTCTCGGGTTCGATCCAGGTCTGGCTGCAGTGTGTGCATACCTGGTGATTTCACAGATTGCGGGGGGACAGGGAGATAGAGATTGGGTTGACAGCTTTGCTTTCTTCTTCTGTCTGTTCCCTTCGTTTGGGTGGTGTGTGTGTGTGTGTGGGGGCGGGGGGGGGTGCGGAGGGGTGTGTGTGTGGGGGGGGGGAGGGAGTTGTGTGTGTGTGTGTGTGTCTCTGTGTGTGTGTGTGTGTGTGTGTGTGTGTGTGTGTGTGTGTGTGTGTGTGTGTGTGTGTGTTGTGGTTGTTGTTGTTGTTGATGTTGATGTTGTTGTTGATGTTGATGTTGATGATGATGTTGTTGCTGCGAACCATTATTTCCCACCCCTTCTCCTACGTATGTTTGTCAACTTTCTTTTCTTGCTCGACCCCCCCCCCCCCTCCCGCCCTTCCTCCCCCCTCACTCCCCCCACTCATCAACCCTGTCCGTGTTCTCCGTTTCCTCTTTCTCTCCCTCACCCCCCCCCCCTCTCTCCCTCACCCCCCCCTCTCTCCCCCCCTCCCTCTCTCCCTCCCCCCCCTCTCTCCTTCTCGATCTCTCCCTCCCTCCCCCCTCCATCTCCCTCCCTCTATCTCTCCTTCCCCCCTCTCTCTCTCCCTCCCTCTCTCTCTCCCTCCCTCTATCTCTCCTTCCCCCCTCTCTCTCTCCCTCCCTTCGGGGGAGGCAGATGTGTAAGTCGGCCAAAGTGCTAATGTCTTCACCGTTGGAAAATAAAGATTCATTCATTCATTCTCCCCCCCCCCACTCTCTCTCCCCCCCCTCTCTCTCTCTCTCGCCAGCTCTGTGTCTTTCTGACATTGTCAAAACCCTGTTTCAAGATTTTGCCCCCTTTGTAAAAGTGTAAAGGAGGATGAATATTATTTCATATATCTATACCCGTTGTAAACTGATCTGAGGAAAAAAACCGTTTACCGGTTGGATGGTCAGATAAGCATTCTTTTGGATGGTGTACATAAACAACGATCTCGTTCTGTAGGTGAATATGTTTTTCATTCAGTGAAACGCAAACAAGAAATGGTATTACATTTCATTAAGTATGGTATTTCATGAAGTACGGTATTGTTAGGCAATATCATCATCATGCAAACTTATTTTAATAATATGTTGAATACATTTCTCGCACTTAGGGAGCACAAGTTAACTGGTTTACATGTGTTATTTCCAAAGCCTGTTGAAGATCAGAATTGTTAGAACATGCAGTATCAGTCTTGGACGATTATAGATACACGTATGAATGTCAATGGAATACTGTTGTCAGAAAGTATGTTCCCCATCCCAATACCCCAGAGCAATGATGGCCTGTTTGCAATAAACCATTCGTTCGTTCGTTCTGTCTCTCTATCTGTCTGTCTCCCTCTCCGTCTGTTAATCCTCTCTGCCTCCAAGTAGTTCCTCTTGAAGTCGAACTATGCCAACTATGAAAATACAGTCATGATGACAAAACAGCAAGGAGTTTCAGTTTCAGTTTCAGTAGCTCAAGGAGGCGTCACTGCGTTCGGACAAAACCATATACGCTACACCACATCTGCCAAGCAGATGCCTGACCAGCAGCGTAAAGAGTGTTGTTTGTGTCCAGCAAGGAGTGTTGTGTCCAGCCCATGTTGTGAGTACTACAGGGACGGCCGTTTCTGGACCACTTTGGACTTTGACATCAAACCTGACCGAAGCCAAACAGCAGTCCCGATGGTACAGCTGTCAGCTGTCGACAGCCAACAAACCACGAGCACATCTGGTGTCTCCAGTACATCGGAAGAGAGAAAGAGAGAGACAGAGAAAGAGAGAGTGTGTGGACAGCTGGGCATGAAAATAAACTCTCATCAATTTTCATTCGAGCACCGCGAAAAGATGAAAATCTGTTCATAAAGATCACAATGTGCAATGATTTGTTGGTGGGTGGGTGGTGGTGGTGGTGGTGTTTCTCTGTTCATTTATCTGCTGATAGTGTTGGTGATATTGCTGTTTGTTGTTGATGTTCGTTTTGCTGTAATATGTTTTTTCCCTTTACAAACCTGTTCCTCTGAAATATTGTTCCTGTTATTTGCAGTTATTAACAGTATGTGTGTGTGTGTGTGTGTGTGTGTGTGTGTGTGTGTGTGTGTGTGTGTGCGTGTGTGTGTGTGTGTGTGTGTGTGTGTGTGTGTGTGTGTGTGTGTGTGTGCGTGTGTGTGTGTGTGTGTGTGTGTGTGTGTGTTGCAGCGGACATCACCATGCAGAGACTAGCGGTCAGTTTCCTAGCCAGCCTGTTCGTCACCCTGCTTCTGGTCAGCACTGTTCTGGCCAGTCCTGTCCTGGATGAGGGCAGGTGAGAGAGAGGGGGGGTCTGGGGGGTGGGGGGGGGAAGGAGCGAGTGAGAGAAAGACGCACATATATATGATAAATATATACAGGGTGAAATGTATGTTGATGGGATCCCAGCGCCAACTGTCCTAAAACCCTCTTGGCCCAGAGAGTGGGGATGTAACTTGGGCAAGACACTCTCCACTTTTATCAAATTCTAGCCCAGATAGTCGGGACAGCAGTTGCCTACTCTGCTGTTCTGATGGCCATAGTCGGACACGACTATCATATCTATTTATCTATAGATGTGTGTGTGTGTGTGTGTGTGTGTGTGTGTGTGTGTGTGTAGAGAGAGAGAGAGAGAGAGAGAGAGAGAGAGACAGAGAGAACTATAGACAGAGATAAGAGAGACATTGAGAAACAGAGATGGACAGAGAGAGGGAGAGGAGAGAGGGAGAGATAAAGATGTTTAGAAAGATAGATACAGAGATATAACAGTTTGCAAAGAAAGGTAGATAGACAGAGTATAATGGATACAGAGAGAGAGGGGGGGAGGGGGGTGTAGAAAGAGAGGGAGAATAGAGGGGAGTTAGAGGATAAGGAAGAGGGGGGGAGAGGGGGGGAGAGAATGAGAAAGAGACAGAAGTAGGAAAGTATGTACATAAAAAGGAATCCATCACGCACACACACACACACACACACACACACACACACACACACACACACACACACACACACACACACACACACACAGTCACGTGACCGGCAATGGTTGAGGAACCACCAACAACCCCAGCCGGCCCTGCGCAAAAAACCCAAAAAACAAACAAACAAAAAAAATTGTTGTTGTCAAAAACTAAGAAAAAAAACGGGTCTCCGGATCCTCGCACTCTGAATGAATTGCAGGCAACACCAAGAGATCTACAAACAGTACAACACTGCATTCACTCACACAGACATACTGACAAGAGAAACATCAGTGAGGCCCTAGGCAACTATTTCCCTTTATCCCCCACACCCCCTCCTACCCTTACTAACCTGCTGTTAGGATTCTTCTCTGTTTCAAACACATTTTTTTTGGGAGACAGAACAACACACTCACCTTTCTTTGTGCACTTCGCTCAGACATCTACACGCATCCTCAGGAAACGAATGATGAGCACCCAGTGGCAGCCGTCAGTCGGCTGTACCCAGGTAGGCAGCCTGTTGTGCAAATGACCCCATGTTTGTACCGCGCTTAGAGCTTGGTCTCCGAACGAGAATTGGCGCTATTTAAGTATCCACATCAATCAATGACTCCGTGTTTGTAAAGTGCTTAGAGCTTGGTCTCCGAGCGAGAAAAGGCGCTGTGTATCCATATCATCATCACCAACCTCTGCCTTTCGTGGTTTTGGTCCACATTGGTCCTCAGCACAGTTCTCCGAGGCACTCAAGAACCGCCAAGACGTCAAGACGCCGGCAGCCACAGAGAATTCCAGTCTACCTACAGGCAGGCTATACGTTGAAGACACAGAGAGTTCCAGTCTACCTACAGGCAGGCTATACGTTGAAGACACAGAGAGTTCCAGTCTACCTACAGGCAGGCTATACGTTGAAGACACAGAGAGTTCCAGTCTACCTACAGACAGGCTATACGTTGAAGACACACAGAGAGTTCCAGTCTACCTACAGGCAGGCTATACGTTGAAGACACAGAGAGTTCCAGTCTCTCTACAGGCAGGCCATACGTTGAAGACACACAGAGAGTTCCAGTCTACCTACAGGCAGGCTATACGTTGAAGTCACACAGAGAGTTCCAGTCTACCTACAGGCAGGCTATACGTTGAAGACACACAGAGAGTTCCAGTCTACCTACAGACAGGCTATACGTTGAAGACACAGAGAGTTCCAGTCTACCTACAGGCAGGCTATACGTTGAAGACACAGAGAGAGTTCCAGTCTACCTACAGACAGGCTATACGTTGAAGACACAGAGAGTTCCAGTCTGCCTACAGGCAGGCTATACGTTGAAGACACACAGAGAGTTCCAGTCTACCTACAGACAGGCTATACGTTGAAGACACAGAGAGTTCCAGTCTACCTACAGACAGGCTATACGTTGAAGACACAGAGAGTTCCAGTCTACCTACAGACAGGCTATACGTTGAAGACACACAGAGAGTTCCAGTCTCTCTACAGGCAGGCTATACGTTGAAGACACAGAGAGTTCCAGTCTACCTACAGACAGGCTATACGTTGAAGACACACAGAGAGTTCCAGTCTCTCTACAGGCAGGCTATACGTTGAAGACACAGAGAGTTCCAGTCTACCTACAGACAGGCTATACGTTGAAGACACACAGAGAGTTCCAGTCTCTCTACAGGCAGGCTATACGTTGAAGACACAGAGAGTTCCAGTCTACCTACAGACAGGCTATACGTTGAAGACACAGAGAGAGTTCCAGTCTACCTACAGGCAGGCTATACGTTGAAGACACACAGAGATCGCGCAGCCCGGTGAGGCAGCGGTCCCCACGCGGCGAGGACAACCCAGTGACACACCCTGGGTGAACACCCGGGTACCGGGGACGACTGCAGGAACCCGGGAAGATGGCGGATTACACGGGAGGACCGTTAACTCCACAGAGGACCCAGCAGGCATCCAGTGAACACTGCAGGAATCGTCCGAACACTCTTCACAGCTCTCTTTATCCCCCCTCTCCCTCCCTCTGTCTCTCCCCCCTCTCTCTCCCTCCATCTCTCTCTCCCCCTCTCTCTCCCTCTCTCTCTCCCCCTCTCTCTCCCTCCATCTCTCTCTCCCCCTCTCTCTCTCTCCGCCCTCTCTCTCTCCATCCCTCTCTCCCCCTCTATTTATCCCCCTTTCTCTTTCCCCCCCCCCTCTCTCTCTCTCCCTCTCTCTCTTTATCCCCCCTCTCTCTTTCTCATCTCATCTCGTGATGAGAAAAAAACAAACAAACATAATAAGGCAGATGAAATCCCTGGAACTGGAACGCAGTTCCAGACCTGGTTGGGCGAGGACTTGTCTTGTCTTGTCTTGTCTTGTCAAATATCCTGTGGTAATCCCCGTACAGGACAACAATCCTGTGGTAATCCCCGTACAGGACAACAATCCTATGGTAATCCCCGTACAGGACAACAATCCCGTGGTAATCCCCGTACAGGACAACAATCCTGTGGTAATCCCCGTACAGGACAACAATCCCGTGGTAATCCCCGTATAGGACAACAATCCTGGGGTAATCCCCGTACAGGACAACAATCCTGTGGTAATCCCCGTATAGGACAACAATCCTGTGGTAATCCCCGTACAGGACAACAATCTTGGGGTAATCCCCGTACAGGACAACAATCCTGTGGTAATCCCCGTACAGGACAACAATCCCGTGGTAATCCCCGTACAGGACAACAATCCCGTGGTAATCCCCGTACAGGACAACAATCCACAAAACGACCCAGGAATCGACGTGGCACTGGAGGCCCCCAAACCGAACCGAATTCGGAAATCCTATCAAACTCCAAACGAATGGAGCGGGACAAAAAAACAAAAAAACACCTCTCCCTGCAAAAGCCAGTGCCCGAAACATCTACCAGTGACGACAACGTGGACAGGTGAACCTTCCTCATCTAAACTGAAGCTCAGCTTCAACACGTGCAGGTAACCCTGCACGAAGAAACAACCTTAGCTGACTTCAAGGGAAAGAACACACACCCGCGCGCGCGCGCACACACACACACACACGCACACACACACACACACACACACACACACACACACACACACAGAGGAAAGGGGGGGGGGGGGAGAAAACAAATCACTACAATCGAGAGGTAAATTTGACCTGACTGTCCTCCTTCCCTCATCAGCAGAATGTCGCGCGCGTGCGACACACACACACACACACACACACACACACACACACACACACACAGATATGAAAAAAAAAAAAATATATATATTTATATATATATGTGTGTGTGTGTGTGTGTGTGTGTGTGTGTGTGTGTGTGTGTGTGTGTGTACATGTGTGTGTGTGGCTGACAGTATCTTTTACAGCTTTGTGTTGCTGTTGCTGTTTCCTTTTCTTTTTTTTCTTTTTCTTTTTTTTGGGGGGGGGGGGGGGGGGGGTTTGGGGGGGTTGCGTGAGGGTGGAGAGGGGTTTAGTTTTCTTTTGCTTATAACGACACTTGTTTGTTATGCTCTTTTTTTTTGGTTTGAATAGTTTGCTGTTGTTGTAGTCTTCGTTTGCATTACCAATACACCACACTACACTACACTGCGCTATACAATACAATACAATACAATACAATGCAGTGCACTACACTACACTACACTACACTACACTACACTACACTACACTGTGCTATTCAATACAATACAATACAATACAATGCAATGCAGTGCACTACACTACACTACACTACACTACACTGCGCTATTCAATACAGTACAATACAATACAATACAATGCAATGCAATGCAGTGCACTACACTACACTACACTACACTACATCACACTACACTACACTGCGCTATTCAATACAATACAATACAATGCAATGCAGTGCACTACACTACACTACACTACACTACACTACATCACACTACACTACACTGCGCTATTCAATACAATACAATACAATGCAGTGCACTACACTACACTACACTACACTACACTACACTACACTACACTGCAAAGCAAAGCAATGCAATGCAATGCAAATCTTACATGAATTTCAATACAGCGCTAATCATCATCATCATCATCATCACCTTCGTCATAATCACCACCACCACCATCATCGTCATCGTCGTCGTAGTAGTGGTGGTGATGGTTGGTGGTGGTGGTGGTCGTGTCAGTCGTCGCCGGTGTCGTTTGTGATGAATCATTCTTCTCATTGTCGTTAATGACGTCACCCCTCCCCTCCCCCATCCTCCCCAACCCCCTCCACCACCCAACCCCCAAACCCCGACCCCCCTGTCACCCCCCAAAAAAACAGTTCCAGAAACAAGCGGCAGTCTGCCGACGTGAAGACAGCAGAGTACCTGGCTTGGATCGCTCTGGGTGGCAGGGTACCTCCCCAGGGGTGCTTTGACGTAGCCTGTGGGGTGGTCGATGTCTATTCCAGGTATCTGCTGACGTCACTTGTCTAGCCTGGATGACGTCTCCACCCTCTGTTTGGACGTCGTGTGTGTGACGCATGAGATGCTGATGCTGTGTTTGTCGGAATGACGTAGTAGTCTCAGTTCATTTCTCTTGGTCTTCCTGGTGTGTGTGTGATTGTAATGATGCATGTATGTCATAAAGCATGACATATGGCTGTGCTGTGTGTGTGTGTGTGTGTGTGTGTGTGTGTGTGTGTGTGTGTGTGTGTGTGTGTGTGTGTGTGTGTGTGTGTGTGTGTTTGCCTGCGAATGATGGCGTCATTTTGTCGTTTGGATATATATATATATATATGAATGCATTGCACGAATCCTGTTCTCATTGTTTGCTTGCTTGTTTGTTTGTATATAATTATATTTGTTTATTGCAGGTTTTATCATTTTTCTGCCAGTGTGTGTGTGTGTGTGTGTGTGTGTGTGTGTGTGTGTGTGTGTGT
>NC_134902.1:2268269-2270769 GCF_041734735.1 Babylonia areolata | reverse complement strand
TTTGGGGGGGTTGGGGTCGGGGGGAGGGGGGGAATTGGTAGAAATCCCAGCCTATCCTTCCTCCCCCCCCTTCCCCCCCAACTCTTACACCACCCTCTCACCCCCCCCCCCCCCCCCCCCCCCCTCTTCCTACACTGGTTTTACACACACGTACAGTTCAGTTTACAGTCCTGTTCTTTGTTTCTCTCCTTCCCTCATTTTGTTTCTCTTTGTTCTGAGTGGTAGAACTTCCCTCCGCACCCCCCCCCCCCTCATTCTCCCACCATCCCCTCCCCTCCCCTCCCCTCCCCTCCACTTCTTGTTTCCCGGAGTCCTACCCACACCTGCTTATTTCAGTTTATACCACTTTTCTTTTTTTCTCTCTCTCCTTTTTTTCTTTTGTTTTGATTGGTAGAAGTGAACCCCCCCCCCTCAACCCCCCCCTACACCCCCCCCCACACACACACAGTTAACGACCATCCCCTACCCTTCCCCTTCTCCTACCTTAGTCCTACGCACATTTACATATTTTAGTTTACATCCATTCTCTCTCTCTGTCTCTTCTCTCTCTCTCTCATTCTCTCTCCTTTCTCTCTCACTCTCTCTCCCCTCTCTGTCTCTCTCTCTGTCCCCCCCTCTCTCTCTGTCTGTCTGTCTCCCTCTCCCTCTCTCTCTGTCTCTCTCTCTCTCTGTCCAAAGACACGACCTATTGTCTTCCCGGATACCCTAGCTACACGGAACAATTGTCGGAACAAGCAAAGATTTCAACACGTGCTTGGAAAACATTCTGTCGTTGTGTGGCGGCACTTGGTTTTGGTTGCGTCCAATGAATTGAGTCTCTCAGATTTTGTGCTAGTAAATAAATCATTTACTTGTTCTTATATCATGGTCTTCCGGAGTTTCTCGTGTGTGTGTGTGTGTGTGTGTGTGTGTGTGTGTGTGTGTGTGTGTGTGTGTGTGTGTGCGTGCGTGCGTGCATGTGTGTGTGTGATCTTCTGGGCTTTCGCCACACATTGGACATGAAGATGTTACTGCAACGACTTTTCTTGATGTGAAACACCCAGTTCTGTTTGCCCTTCTACTCGTGCAGCAGCAATATTTTATCGTGTGCTTGCCAACATGATCGTGATGTGGGCAGCCTTCTTCAGCTTAAACCAATGTTTTATGGATTTCACAACTGATTTAATATGTAACAGGCACCTACCACTTTCATCTCCCCTTTTACCTACTTAAAGAGACAGAGGAGGAGGGAGAGAGAGAGACAGATAGACAGACACAGACACACACACGTACGCATGCACGCGCACTCTCTCTCTCTCTCTCTCTCAGAGGCAGAAACGGGAAATTTACGGAGACAGAGACAGACAGGTACCAGAAAGAGACAGAGAAGAAAAGTAACATCACGACCTACAGTTCAATCCAACGTTCAAATAAAAACAACAACAACAGCAACAACAACAACAACAAAACCCCCTTCACCATCATTCTGAAAATCCGCTAACTTATTCCCTCTGCCCCATGGGAAATGCGACACAAAAACCCCACCTTTCTCCTTCAAGGCCAAGGCCCTGACTTCGGGTCCTCAGTAATATGATTATCATTTCTTCGCTCGACAAATTCCCCCACCTGCGCGCAGGTGACAAACTGACAGCGATGTAAAGAACGGAATCTCATTTGCGAAGCTGGCTAATTAGCCTGCACCAGGAAGGCTGTGCTGGAGAATGTTGTGTTTTGTTAGGGGATAAAGAATTGGAGCGAGGTTGTTCAGGGTTTATGTGTTCAAATAGGATGGACAGTTTTCTTCGGGAAGCGGTGTTTTATGACGAGAATGGCCCCCAAAAGAAATGTCAGTGTAGTACACAGCCATGACAGCTGATTGCATTGCCATGCACCTCGTCAGCAGGTATGGGGAAGAGGGAACGTTATGTACAGAACTGCACACGGCACACACCTGTACCTAGTAACATCTTAATTATCACACGAGTATGTACCACAACACACTACACACTACACCCCCCCACCCCTTGCCCCCACGCACACACACAGTCACGTACAAACCACAGAAAACACACACACACGCGCGCGCACACACACACACACACACTCTCTCTCTCTCTCTCTCTCTCTCTCTCTATATATATATATATATATATATATATAAACACAGACACACGCACACACACACACACACACACACGAACACACTCACATGCACACACACTCGCACACACACACACACACACACACACACACACACACACACACACACACACACACACACACACACACACACACACAGTGAAAGATTGGATTTTATGTCAGAATTTGCAATGTCTTTCGCCTGATATCCTGACTGGTTCTGAAAATCGAAAAAAAAACAACAACAAAAACCCGTTTCAAACTCATAAGACACAGATTACCTACGTCAGAGTGAACAGGTAATCATCACAGACACAGACAATTTAATGACAATATTGGAGTTGTCCATTTCGCAAAATGTCACAAGAAAATTGATATAGGC